>NC_048601.1:59990419-60146122 GCF_003668045.3 Cricetulus griseus | reverse complement strand
GCTAAGGGACAGGGGTCTTTCAATATATTCACAATCGCATCAGGAATCCAGGTGTGGCCACACCATTCATTCATAACTTGCATATGTCTCACATTTCTCCTTTTGCCTAGGTTATGATCAGATTGTTGAAAAAAAATTCCCTAATTGAAATTTCTAACATAGTAGCTATACTCAATCCTTGAAATATGAGCATCCAAAATTTGAACAAATCTAAGCTTAAATATGTTGCCGTTTCTTGTCTTTAAGTCTCAAAACCAGTTTCTGTCTGTATCAATAGCATTTCTATACATTGACTGGCCATCAGCCATGGCGGCATCTCCCAAGGCTGTAAGTTACCACGAGGAGGCAGGCTGTCCGCCGTCCCGTCAGCCATTTTGTCTAGCCTGCCACAGATGCCAGCATGAGGTGGCACCAAGCTGCTGGCTGAGGGCTGGCAGACTGAGGCCGCTTTCATGGCTGACCTTGGCCTTAGCTCAACTATGCCCTCTGGGCTGCTGAAAAATCTGCAGCTGTATTTTGGGCACAAGCCCGATCCCTTATTTTCCCTTTTGTTGGGACTCTGTCTGACTTGGTGCCCTTCCTGAACCTGTCCCAAGCAACCTCTAGAAGGCTCTGTGCATTTCTTCCTCCCTGTGCCTTGCTTTCTGTGTAGGAGTAACTTATTTTTAACTGAAGTTCCTGTAAGGCAGCCACCATTGCTAATCCCGGAGTGTAAACTAGGTCTATATCTGAAAAATTCTTAATGAATTTGCCTATTCCTGTGAGGCCTTCCTTAGCATGGTCTGGCATGGAGTACCAGCTTTCTCAAAAGCTCGCTGTTTCACAATCAAAGCTCCAATACCTGTTTCTCTAACTTTTTTGTATAATGTCTATACTAGCCTAGAAATCAATTCTGAACTAACTCCCTAGGTCCCTGCCTGCTCTCTATAACAAATATCCTCCTCCTGACCGGCAGGCCTTGGTTACCTGCTTTCAATTTCCTAGGGGTGATGCTTCTACAGCAATATTCCCTATCAGCCTCTGGGTAAAAATTGCTGTTGGTCCATACTGAACATAAGCCATTATTAGTTCCTGGAGCCGTTTGAATGGTATTGGCACATGCATGCTGCTATGTTTCCCTGAGCCTCTCTCTCTCTAATCCAAGGAAACCTGTAAATTTCTTATCTCCTGTAAGCAATTTCGCTAAAATTTCCAAGTCTCTTAGCTCTTGCTGAATTTTACCATTGAGTATTTGCCTTTCTGTATCCCCAGCTTAAAACGAAGGAAGGAGGTTAAGGCTCCTCCATCTTGGTACTTATTAACTCTCTCTTCCTGTTGATCCCAATCATTGGTCCTGTATATTCTTTACCATCCAGCTGCCCCTTAGTGGGCGTGGAGTTTTCTGTACTCCATTACATTCCTAGATATCTCCAGAGGGCCTGCATGTATTCGAGGCCACACCTATGTCTCCCCAAGCTCCTGTGCAACTCATGCTGCATCATGGTGGTGGCTTTTGCAAGCAGGAAGGATCCTTTTAAAACTTTTAAACTCTAAAATCTTCTGTACTTGCTTTCACTTTGTTTTAGCTCTCCTGGCTATTAACCAATATCTAAGTAAATAAAGATATAATCATCTGACTAACAATTACCTGCCTGATTTCTCTAACTATATACATCTTTACTTTCAAGGCTAACTTCTCTTTACCATCTGGCTAACATTCCTGTTTCATATTTACAACTACCTGCATTTTTCATTCTGAAGTTTAACACATTACATTTTACCACTTTATCACCTGACTGACATTACAGTCTCAGACATTCTTTGTGCAATTTTCTCTTACTTTAAGGGTTAAATAACCCACGTTGCCTATTTTTATCAGCTGCTGGCTGATATTTTCCTATTTGTGCACCTATTTCTTTAAGGGTTAAATAACCCGCTTTACCTATTTTTGTCAGCTGCTAGCTGACATCTTTCTGTTTTATATTACATATATCTTTTTCCTATTTCTACAATTATATATAGTTTTATTCATCACTTAACGCTGTTCATTCACCACATTTGGTGACTTCTTCCTTTTTTTGTGCGTACTTTTTCTCCAACCGGTTTGCCCGAGACGACTATCTCTTCGAATTGTCCAAGCCTCTGCCTTGTCTGTTTCTTCGTGGTGTCCATGACTTCTTCTCCCATTCTCAGGCCCCATGTTGGGTGCCATTTGGTTGTGACCCAGCATGTCTTGGCCTTAATCCATGAGGTTCGGCCTGAGTGGGGGTATGTGGACTTGGAAGCTCCTAGCAACCCAACGGCGATAAAGACCAAACACAGACATCTTGTCATCTTTAGAGAGCTCTCAGTTCCATGTTGCAGAACTAGAGTCATTTCTTTATTAGCTATCTTTTCTGGTGTTTCTTAACTGTCCTCTCTCGACCACGAGGGAACCATCTCTCTTTGTTCCCTCTCTGCTCTGGTCCTCTCCTCCTAATTCCTAACCTCCTGTCCTCACAAGTTACTCACACACCTCTGTTCCCTCTGCCCAGGTGAGGGCCTATTCAGATGCTTAGGCGCATAGAGATACAAATTAGGAGGCATATTAGCCTGAGGCCATGGTAAACAATAGTAGCCCTACTGGCATTAATAATACAACGGTGAGCTGGAGCTTTCTGGTGCTCCATGTTTACAGGAGCTAGAGGCTGGGCCCCAAAATATTCCATAACAGAATTATTCGGTCGCCCACACCCATTGCAGTTAGTCACTCAGAGTTAAGATGAGCTATGGTGTCTGATTTTCATGAGTCATTCAGTCTTTTCAAACACACTTTCATTTGCTCTTGATTGGTAATTTTAATTTAAAACTCTAACAGCACTAAGTTTTGTCCTTTACACATGAAACAAATTATCTGTCCTATTAGTTACACACAGAACATGTGGGGGTACCTCTTCCTACATAACTTAAATACATGGCTTGTAGTGGATACACATTCTATTATGTAAAAGCAACTTCAAGTTACTTCTTGAATTTATCATGTGTTTCTTCCTGTAATGAATGATGTTTTAATGAACATATTTCTCAAGTAATGTTTTTCACGACCTAATCCAAGTTATGGAATGAGACAGTCTACCCAAGGATTTCTCTATTTAGCTTGTTCTTCAATGGTGCAATATCGATTTAAGAAATCACATGCTTTTAAAAACTGTTACCATTGATGGATGGACAATTAAATCTATGTAGATGAAAGTTTCTACCTTTAGAAACTTTCCTGTTCCATCTTGTAGCTGTGTAGACCCAAATAAACACACTGAGGCTTATATTACTTATAAATTCTTTGGCTAATGACTCAGGCTTCTTATCGGCTAGTCCTTTCATATATATATATATATATATATATATATATATATATATATATATATGAATATATCATATATATATCCACATGGCTTACCAGAGAATGCCTGGGCATCCTATCTTTCAGGTAGTTACATGTCATCTCATGGTGATTCACTCTCTATATTCCTCTTCCCAGCATTCTTCTAGTCTAGTAACCCTGCCTATACTTCCTGCATGGCTACATTCTGTCTGTCCATTGGCTGAAACAGCTTTATTCATCAACCAATAAGAGAAAAATATATTCACAACATACCAAAGGACATCCACCATCATACCTGGATTGAAGTATTTCTCAGTAGCCTCTTAACAATTAAAGAAATCATGAAGGTGCTTCAAGACCAATAACAGGCTCCTATTGTTGCCCTAATAGAAAGCATCACCACTAGGGGACATTATCACTGCTTATTTCAATACTTTTGTTTTTGCTCTGGCTTTTGACAAATGATGACACTCATTATTCCTGGCAGTTCTCAGGCTTGGTTTTTACTGTAAAAGTGAAGCTTTATTGAATAATTGTTCTCTTATTTGTCTTCATGTCTATGATATTTTGAATAGAAATAGCCCCCCATGGACTCCTGTGTTTGAATATTTGTTCCATAGGGAGTGGCACTATCGGGAGATGTGGCCTTTTGTAGTACTTGTGACTTTGCTAGATGAAGTGTGTCACTATGGGGGGGTGGCTTTTGAGGTTTCAAAAGTTCAATTCAGTCTGTTGCTGCTGCCTTTACATCAAGATGTATGACTCTGAGCTCCTTCCTCACCATGTCTGCCTGAACGCTGTCAGGTTTCCCTTCAGGATGATAATGTATTAAACCTCTTAAACTGTAAGACAGTAGCAATTAAATGTTTTCATTTGTAGGAGTTGTCATGGTTATGGTGTCTCTTCATAATTAGACTCTAACTAGACAATTTCCAAGAGGTGGAGCCATGAACAAACATTTTATTACCCAGACCACTTCCAACTAAGTGTACAAAGTGGCTTAAAGGCATATGGAATAATTCAAAGGTAACATTCTTAAACATGTTAATGCTTCAGACTTTTAATTCACTCTCTTTTCTTTGAAGTAAAGTGAGCTTAAAGAAACAGGCTTTATTTGTGCGATTTTGATGAACAAAAACCATTTGAATTACTAATGTTGTTTGCCTTCCAGACATCCTCAAAATATGATCAGATAGCCATGTTGCTTTCAGTTTGTGGTGACTACTGTGTGGCAAACAAAAAGATAATTATCTCAGAGACAGAAAACAAAATAGAATGATTGTGGCATAACATCCCTCCTTGTGGGTATGTTATTGATAACCTAAAGACTTAACACTAGACTTGAATTTTGAAAATCCCACCATCATCCAGTTCAGCACCCTGAGGAGCCAGCATTCTATCACATGGACTTTGAGGGGCATTTTAGATCCAAATGTGAAAACTGCAGCTTAACAGAAATGCATTGATTTCCACTATGACCTTTGTATTGTGAATGGCATTATGCAACGATATCTGGAGCAAAGACTTTCAGACTAGTTAAATACTTTAAATGAGATATATGACTTTGTTAACATCTTAAATTTTCAATGAAACATTCCCATGTCAAGGATTCCCATGCAGGTGCAAGAGAGGAGAGAAACGATGCTTAGAAAAGAACACTACCTCAGACTTGGCTGTTTTTTTTTTCTTACTCTGCCAAGAGTAAAAATGTACCATGTCGTCAGTTTCCAATGTTTCACAGTGAAGAAAGTGTTTGTTTTCTGATTCTCTGCTACAAATCCAGTCTGTGACTGCTGAGCCAGAGGTTGATTGACAGAATTCCTAGATTCAGACCACATGACATTTCTGGATTAAGTGCTCATGAGCACATTTTCTGTCTTTAGGATTGATGTTTAGGATTGAGACTTTCAGTACTCACTCGTTCCTGTATATTAAATGGAAATAGAAAAAACTAGCTTTGCAAAAAAATCTTATTAATGATAATAGGCTTATCTTATTTTTTGTGTGGTTTTTTGAGACAGGGTTTCTCTGTGGCTTTGGAGGCTGTCCTGGATCTAGCTCTTGTAGACCAGGCTGGACTCAAACTCATAGAGATTTGCCTGCCTCTGCCTCCTGAGTGCTGGGATTAAAGGCATGTGCCATGAATGCCTGGCTGATGATAGGTTTATTATTGCAACTGTGGAGCTTGACCCATCTGGAGTCAAATGTCCCATAAGACAATGAGAAATATCAGATATTTATATTATGAGTCATTTCAGTGGCAAAATTACAGTTATGAAGTGGCAATGAAAATAATGATTAGGGTCAGCACAACATGAAAGACTATATTAAAGGGTTGCATAATGAAGAAGGCCGAGAACCACTGTTTATATACAAGATGAAGGCTCTAGGAATGGTAACCAAGGTAGTCATCAGTTTCATTATAGGGGAAGGTCATCAAAGGCAGCCTCTCCTCCACTGCATAGATTCTTTGCTTGGGTCATCACTGTGGATCCTCTAATATTTCCCCTGTACCAGACCTCTCTCAAAACCTGTGCTGTCTCCTCTATCAAGGCATCTCCTTTCTTGCCCTCCTCTATTGATTCACTGTCTCAATCCTCTTGTTCTGCTCCCCCATCCTCTTCCCACCTAGTTCTTCTCTCCTACCACCCATGCTCACAATTTCCTCAGGGGTTCGTATCCCCCCTTCTTCAATGGACTATGTAAACTTCTCTTGGGGTCCTTCTTGCTTCCTAGAGCCTCTGGTGGTGTGGATTGTAGGCTAGTAATCCTTTGCTCTATGTCTAAAAATCATATATGAGTGAGTACATACCAGGTTTGTCTCTTTACAACTGGATTACCTCACTCATGATGGTTTGTTCTAGTTCCATCCAATTGCCTGCAAATTTCATGATTCGGTTGGATTTGTTGTTGTTGTTTGGTTTGTTTGGTTTTTGGTTTTTGTTTGTTTTCTTTTGCTGAGCAGTAGCACATTGAGAAAATATACCACAATTTCTCTATCTATTCTTCAGTTGAGGGACATCTATGTTGTTTCCAGGTTCTGGCTATTACAAATAATGCTGCTATGTACATATTTGAACATGTTTTATTGTATGAATGTGCATTCTTTAGGTATATGCCCAAGAGAGGAATTGTTGGATCTTGAGATAGACTGATTCCCATTTTCCTGAGAAAATGTCATGCAGATTTCCACAGTGGCTGTACAAGTTTGCACACCCACTAGCAAAGGAGGAGTGTTCCTCTTTCTCCACATCCTCTCCAGCATAGTCTGTGTTGGTGTTTTTGATTTTAGCCATTCTGACAGGAGTAAGATGTTATCTCAGAGTTGTTTTGAGTTGCATTTCTTTGATGGGTAAGGATGTTGTGTACTTTCTTAAGTGTCTTTCAGCCAATTTAGATTCCTCTTTTGAGAATTCTCTATGTAGATCTGCACTACACTTTTAATTGTATTGCTTGGTGTTTTGGTGGCTAGCTTCTTGAGTTCATTGCATATTTTGGAAATCGGTACTATGTCAGATGTTGCCATTGTGTGGGCTGCCATTTTGTTTTGCTGACTGAGTCATTTGCCTTACAGAAGCTTCTCAGTTTCAGGTGGCCCCATTTATTAATTGTTGATGTCAATGGCTGTGCTACTGGTGTTATATTCAGGAAGTGATCTCCTATACCAATCCATTCAAGGGTACCAGCTACCTGCTCCTCTAAGAGGTTCAGTGTGGCTAAATTTATGTTGAGGTCTTTGATCCATTTGGACTTAAGTTTTGTGCATGGAGACAGATATGGATCTATCTTTAATCTTCTACATGTCTGAATCCAGTTATGCCAGAACAATTTGTTGAAGAAGCTTTCTTCATTGCATCCTATAAATTTAGCTTCTTTGTCAAAAATTGGGTGATCATAGGTGTATGAGTTAATATCTGGGTTTTCAATTCTACTCCATTGGTCAATCTGTCTATTTTTGTTCCAATACCAAGCTGTTTTCAGGATTATGGCTCAATGATAGAGCTTGAAGCCAGGGATGGGGATGCCTCTGGAAGTTCCTTTATTGTACAGGGTTGTTTGGGCTATCCTGGTTTTTTTTTCATAGGAAGTTGAATACTGTTCTTTCAAGGTCTGTGAAGAATTGTGTTGGGATTTTGATGGGAATTGCATTGAATGTGTAGATTGTGTTTGGCAAGATTGCCACTTTTACTATTTGGATCCTACCTATCCAAAAGCATGGGAGACCTTTCCATTTTCTGGTATCTTCTTTAATTTTTTTCTTAACAGACTCAAAGTTCTTACTATACAGGTGTTTCATGTGTTTGATTAGCGTTACCCCAAGACATTTTACATTGTTTGTGGCTATTGTAAAGGGTGATGTTTCTCTGACTTCCTTCTCAGTGCATTTATCATCTGTATATAGTAGGGCTACTGATGTTTTTGAGTTAATCTTGCATCCAGACACTTTGCTGAAGGAGTTTCCTGGTAGAGATTTTTGGGTCACTTATGTATACTATCATATCATCTGAAAATAGTAAAAGTTTGATTTCTTCTTTTCCAATTTGAATCCCCTTGATCTCCTTTTGTTGTCTTATTACTCTAGCTAGAACTTAAAGGACAATATTGAACAAGTATGGAGAGAGTGAACAGCCTTGCCTTGTCCTTGTCTTTATAGGAATCATGTTAAGTTTCTCTCCATTTAGTTTGATGTTGCCTGTTGGATTGCTGTATATTGTTTTATTGTGTTTGGGTATGTTCTTGGTATCCATGATCTCTCCAAGACCTTTATCCTGAAAGGGTGTTGGATTTTCTCAAAGGCTTTTTTGGCGTGTAGTGAGATGATCATGTGGTTTATCTTTCTCAATCTGTTTATATGCTGGATCACATTGTTGGATTTTCCTATGTTGAACCATCCTTGCATTCTGTGATGAAGCCTACTTGATCATGGTGAACGACTTCTCAGTTGTGTTCTTGGATCCAATTTGCCAGAATTTTATTGAGTATTTTTGCCTCAATGTTCATGAGGGATATTTGTCTGTAGTTCTCTTTCTTACTTGTGTCTTTGTGTGGCTTGGGTACCCAGATTATAGAAGCCTCAGAAAAGAGTTTGCCAAGGTTCCTTCTGCTGCTATTGTGTGAAACAATTTGAGGAGTACTAGTATTGGCTCTTCTTTGAATTTCTGGTAGAATTCTGCACTGAAACCATCGGGCCCTGGGCTTTTTGTAACTGGGAGACTTTTCATGACTGCTTCTATTTCATTAGGGGTTATAGATATGTTTAAATTGCTTATCTATTCTTGACTTAATTTTGGTAAGTGATATCTATACAAAAATTGTCCAATTCCTTTAGATTTTCAAATTTTGTGGAGTACAGGTTTTCCAAGTATGACTTGTTGATTCCCTGGATTTCCTAATTGTCCATAGTCATGTCCCCTTTTCATTTCTGATTTTCTTAATTAGCATGCTTTCTCTCTGTCTTTTGGTCAGTTTGGATAAAGGTTTGTTGGTTTTATTGACTTTCTAGAACAACCAACTCTTTGTTTCATTGAGTCTTTGTACTGTTTTTGTAGTTTCTACATTATTTATTTCAGCCCTCAGTTTGATTATTTCCTGGCATCTACTCCTCCAGGGAGAGTTTTCTTCCTTTTTTTCTAAAGCTTTCAGTTGCACTGTTACTTCTCTAGTGTGACTATTCTCTAGTTTTTCATGTGGGCACATAGTGCTATGAATGTTCCTCTTAACACTGCTTCAAAGTGTCTCATAAGTTTGGGTACGTTGTGTCTTCATTCTTTTTAAATTCTAGGAAGTATTTAATTTTTTTAATTTCTTCCTTGACATAGGAATGGTGCAATTGGGCATTATTAAATTTTCATGAGTTTGTAGGGTTCCTGGAATTTGTGATGTTGTTGAATTCTAACTTTAAAGCATGGTGATCTGATAAGATACAGGGGGTTTTTCAAATTTTTTGTATCTGTGGAGGTTTGCTTTGTTGCCCAGTATGTGGTCAATTTTAGAGAAGGTTCCATGTGGCACTAAGAAGAAGGTTTCTTCTTTTGTATTTGGATGGAATGTTCTATGGATGTCTGTTAATCACAATTCAGTCATAACTTCTGTTAGTTCTTTTGATTCTTTGTTAAGTCTCTGTCTAGTGATTCAGTCTAGTGGTGAGAGCAGGTCGATGAAGTCTCCTACTATAAGTGTTTGAGGTTTTATGTGTGATTTGAGCTTTAGTAATATTTCTTTTATGAATGTGGTTGCCTTTGTATTTGGGGCCTAAATGTTCAGAATTGAGGATTCACCTTGATGGACTTTTCCTGTGATGAGTGTGACATGTCTGTTTTCATCTCATTTTATTGATTTTAGTTTGAAGTCTAATTTGTTAGATATTAGGATTACTACACCAGCTTGTTTGTTGGATCCATTTGATTGGAAAATCTTTTCCCAACACTTTACTCTGATGTACCATCTGTTTTTGAAGTTGAGATGTGTTTCTTGTATGCAGCAGAAGGATGGATTCTGTCTTCGCATCATTGTGTTAGCCTGTATCTTTTTATAGGCAAGTAAAGACCATTGACATTGAGGGATGTTAATGACCATTGATTGCTGATTCTTGTCTGTTTTGTATTTGTTATTGTTGGTGTTATTGTGTGTGGATTTCCCTCCTTTTTTGGTGTTTGGTAATCTGGCATTATGTAATGCCTATGATTTTTTTGAGTGTAGTTATCCATGTTGCCTTGGAGTTTTCCTTACAGTACTTTCTAAAGTGCTGGATTTGTGGCTATGTATTGCTTAAATCTGGTTTGTTATGTAATATCTTGTTTTCACCATCTATAATGATAGAAAGCTTTGCTGAATAATCTAGGCTGGCATCAATGTCCCCTTAGCATTTGTAGAACATCTATCTTGGATCTTCTGGCTTTTCTAGTTTCCATTGAGAAGTCATGTATTATTCAGATAGGTCTGCCTTTATATGTTACTTGGCCTTTTTCTTTTGCTGCTCTTAATATTTTTTCTTTATTCTGTAAGTTTGGTGATTTGATTATTATTTGGCAAGGATACTTCTTTTTGTGGTCCTTTCTATTTGGTAAGCTTCTTGCACTTTCATAGCCATACCCTTCTCTAGGTTGGGGAAGGTATCATCTATGATTTTGTTGAAAATGTTTTCTGTACCTTTGAGATGATTTCTTTACCTCCTTCTATACCTATTATTCTTAGGTTTGGTCTTTTCACGGCATCCCATATTTACTGGATATTTTGTGTTGGGGAGTTGTTGGACTTGAGATTTTCTTTGGTGGATGACTTTATATCCTCTAGTGAGTCTTCAACACCTGTAATTCTCTCTTCCATCTCTTATATTCTATTGGTTATACTTACATCACTGGTTCCTGATTATTTACCCAGCTTTTGTATTTCCAGAATCCCCTCCTTCTGTGTTTTCTTTATTGTTTATAATTCTGCTTTCAAACAATGAACTGTTTGAATTGTTTCCTTGCCTTGTTTGGTTGGCTTTTCTTGACTTTCTTTAGATTCTTTAAGAGATTTTTTTCTTGGATTCTTTGGTTTGTCTGTTCCTCCATTTCATGCAATTTTTGCTTGTTTTTTCTTCTATATCTTTAAGGGATTTTCTTGTTTCATCTTTAATGTTCTCTATTATCTTCATAAGATAATTGTTAAGGTCCATCTCTTATTCATACTCTCAATTGGATTTTTCAGTTCTTGTTGGTGTGGAGTCACTAGATTCTGGTGATGTCATATTGGTCTTTTTGTTGTTGAGTGTGTTCTTATTCTGTTGTCTCCTCATCCCTTCTCCCAGTGGGTGCAGGTGGGGTCTCTCCCTGTCTCAAGTGGAGGGCTCAGGCTCAGGCAACAGGCAAAGGGCAGAGAGAAGAGGGGTGACAATGGGGAGGTGTGTCTGGACTCAGGGTGGCCTTTCTGGTCTCAGCAGGTCCAATCTTGTTTATAAATATTTGTTTTCATTTAAATGGGGTTGCTTATAAGTGGTAATGATCACAGTCAATCTCTTTTTAAAAGAAAAAAAGGGTAAATACGATATAGGAATACTTTGCATTGGTAATGATTTTCATTTATTGAAACAACTTTAAGATCAATTTTGTGGTATCTGTCTCGTCTTGTTTAGGTATTGTATTTCTACAGATCTTTTTAAAATGATATGCATAATTAAATACAGATTATACAGCCACCTATAATAGTCAAAAATTGTAGTTAGATTAGCTAGGTTTTCTTGATATACAGAAATGTATTTGAGATGGATAGTTATTCTTCAAATCTTTCAAAGATCTACAGAATATATAACGTTTAAATGGTTTAGGTATTTTCATGACAGTGAAACACAACTGCTCCTGGCACACCAAGTACATCAAAAAGGATGAAGGGCAGCAAATAAACTTGTTATGGAGTTGGCCTTCAACCAGGCAAGATTAGCCATTTGAGGAAGAAATTGCTCTTGCTGGACTATTTCTTGCTATATAAACTAGACATACAGGACTCACAAGAAAGTGACTGCTGAACTTACAAAACAAGACAGTACTGAAGGGTTCCTGCTGAAATGGAGAAGTATGTCAGACACACTGGCCTATAGGCTGAAGCTGGATGCCCCAACATTACAGAGGAAATTTGGGTGACTGTCCAGGCAACCAGATGTCTCCGTCAGTTCTTACAGGGCTTTAATTGTGGAGTGTGGCCTACTACAGGCAGAACCTCCTTGGCGTCTCAGCAGAGAAGAACAATTTCCTCCAATTTCTTCCTTCTTATATGCTGTTTCTGCCCAGATACCTCACTTCCTGTCTGTCTGCCCAGCCCACCAGAACTCTATGGTTTCCCGGTGGCCTGCTCCTCCCTCTGACCTTCAAACAGGCTTTATTTTTGTAAGATGAGGCAGAGGCGCGGAGGTGCGAAGGCTCGGGAGAGGCCCGGAGGCGCGGGAGAGGGGCAGAGGCGCCGGAGAGGGGCAGAGAGAGGGACAGAGAGAGGGGCAGGCAGAGAGGCAGGCAGAGAGGCAGAGGCAGATCTTTGTGAGTTCGAGATCAGCCCCCTGTACAAGATCAAGTTCCAGGACAAGCCTCCAAAGCATCAGAGAAACACTGTCTCGCACCACTCCCCAACCCCCAAGATATATAATAAAAATAACACCGGGTAGGGTTCCATGGCTGTCCTGAAATTCACTCTGTAGACCAGATTGACCTCAAACTCATGGAGATCCATCTGCCTCCGCATCCCAATGCTGGGATTAAGGGCATGTTTCACTACCTCCACCACCCATTGCATGGTGTTCTTTTTTGTTTTGAGATGGAGTTACTCTGTGTAGCTTTGGAGCTGCCACTGCCTCTATCCCCGAGTGCATGGTGTTCCTTTTTTTATTTTTTTTTTTTGAGATGGGTTTTCTCTGTTTAGCTTTGGAGCCTATCCTGGCACTAATTCTGTAGACCAGGCTGGCCTCACACTCAAAAAGATCCTGCTGCCTCTGCATCTGAAGAGCTGGGATTAAAGGTGTGTGCCACTGCCTCCACCATGGAGGTGTGGTGGGTTATTTTGTTTGTTTTGTTTTTAAATTTTATTTAAATACTTTAATTACTATGATACTTACATATCCATCCCTCCATTCACTTGCCCCCCTTCCTCCCATGTTTCTCACCAACACCCCATACCTACTGCCCAACTCCTCCCAGGGATAGTGAGCCCCCCCCCCCAAGGGACCTTCAAATTCTGTCATATCATATAGGGGAGAGCCTAGTCCCTCCTTGCTCTATCTGAGCTGCAATAGTATTTCACCAGAGGGAATGGGCTCCCAATGTCCATTGTGCTCTTGGGATAAAGACTGGCTCCACTGTTAGAGGTCCAATAGACTGTCTTCGCCTTCTAGCTGGCACCCACATTTAGAGGGCTTGGTTTGGTCTAATGCTTTTCCCCCAGCTTTATGACAAGAGTCTCCATGCTATGAGTAGGTCAGGTCCACTGTTTCTGCAGGTCATTCAAGCCCTGTCTTGGCTCTTTTGCTCATCCCTCCTCTCTCTTCATAACTGAATTCCAGTAGTATGGTTCAGTGCTTAGCTGTGGGTGTCTGTTTCTACTTCAAACAACGACAGTATGAAAGCTCTCCTTCCTCTCCCAGCCCCTGGGCTCCCACTTTGGTCAGGGGTTCTTGTCCCTATCCCCTTCTTCGACAGACTATGTATTCTTCTCTTGTTTCCTAGCTCTTCTGGCAGTGTTGATTGTAGACTAGTGATCCATTGCTCTATGTCTAAAAATAAAAATAAGAGTGAGTACATACCATGTTTATCTTTTGTGATGAGGTTAGCTCATTCAGGATGGTTTCTTCTAGTTCCATCCATTAGCCTGTGAATTTCAAGATTCCATTGTTTTCTCAGCTGAGTAGTACTCCACTGTATAAATGTACCACAATTTCTCTATCCATTCTTCAGCTGAGGGGCATCTTGGTTGCTTCCAGGTTCTGGCTATTTCAAATAATGCTGCTATGAACATAGTTGAACATATTTATTTATTGTATGAGTGTGCATTCTTTGGGTATGTGCCCAAGAGAGGAATTGCTGGATCTTGAGGTAGACTGATTCCCATTTTCAGGAGAAACTGACGTACTGATTTCCAAAGTGGTTGTACAAGTTTGCACTTCCAGAAGCAATGGAGGAAAGATCCTCTTTCTCTACATCCTCTCCAGCATAGATTGTCATTGTGTAATTGATTTTAGTCATTCTGACAGGAGTTAGATTGTATCTCAGAGTGGTTTTTAGTTGCATGTTCCTGATGGCTAAGGGTGTTGAGTATTTACTCAAGTGTCTTTCAGCCATTTTGGATTCTTCTTTTGAGAATTGTCTATTTAGTTCTGCACTCCAAATTTTAATTTCATTGTTTGGTGTTTTGGTGGCTTGCTTCTTGAGTTCATTGCATATTTTGGTGATCAGTCCTCTGTCAGATGTGGCATTGGTGGATATCTTTTCCCATTCTTTGGGATGGCATTTTGTCTTCCTGACTGTGTCCTTTGCCCTACAGAAGCTTCTCTCTTTCAGCAGGTGCCATTTATTAATGGTAAATCTCAATGTTTTGCTATTGGTGTCATGTTCCGAAAGCAGTCTCCTGTATCAATTCGTTCAAGAGTACCACCTAACTTCTCTTCTAGGAGGTTCAGTGTGGCTGAATTTAAGTTGAGGTCTTTGATCTATTTGGACTTAAGTTTTGTGCATGGCAATAGATATGGGTCTACCTGCAATCTTCTGCATGTCAGAATCCAGTTATGCTGACACCATTTGTTGAAGATGCTTTCTTTTTTCCATTGTGTAACTATCTTCTTTGTCAAAAATCAGGTATTCATTGGCATGTGGGTTAATATCAGGGTTTTCAATTCAATTCCATTGGTCTACCTGTCTATTTTTGTGCTAATACCAAGCTGTTTTCAGGACTATGGGTCTATAATAGAGCTTGGAGTCTAGGGAAGTTGACGGCTCCAGAAGTTCCTTTATTATACAGGGTCATTTTGGCTATCCTGGGTTTTTTGTTTTTACATATAAAGTTGAGTATCATTCTTTTAAGGTCTGTGAAGAATTGGGTTGGGATTTTTGTTGGGAATTGCATTGAATCTGTACATTGCTTTTGACAAGATTGCCATTTTTACTATGCTGATCCTACCTATCTAAGATATTGGAGATATTTCTAAGCAATAGGGGGAGAGACTACCTTAAATGCCCTTCTTTGATAATGAAATTGATGACTACCTTATAGGCCATCATAGAGCCTTCATCCAGTAGCTGATAGAAACAGAAGCAGACACCCACAGCTAAGCACTTTTAGAATCATTTCTAGTAGGACATTTGAAGGTCATTTTTATCCTGGGACATTGGATGGGAGCTGCTAAGTGGGGAGTTGGGCACTATTCTAAGTAATAATTTTATGGAGTTTCTGATCCCTGGGTAAAGTCTAGAGACTAAATTCAATTATAATTAAAAAAATTATTTATTACTGTTAACATGATGACAACCTCTGAGGCAAACTTGAGACTGTCATACAAAGCAGGGTGAGGGAAGGATTTTTAAGTGAGAAAACCACAAGAAGACTTCGATTATCTAAACAAACAAGCCAAGGTGTTCTGCCATAACAAGATTAGGTGGTCAAGGTAGCATCAAAATAGTCCTTGAATGTCTGAATGAACAGGTTACAGTTACAGTTAAAAAGAACTATATCATAACAAGTAGTTAGTCATGACTGTACATTTCTGGGTGTGTGTGGGTCATAGGGTCAGGGTTACAGAGTGTAAGGAGCTGCAGAATACCGCACCCAAAAGATGGCGCCGGTTTCCGCCCTCTGCCAGCCCAATGGCAAGTGCTCTCTGTGGTAAACAACTCCTAATTTGGTAAAGGTCATGTATCCTCTTAATTCTGCTTGGAGACAACCAATCCTGGCGCACCACGTAGGGTTAGGTGATTGGTAGATGTAGACTATATCAGGCCCCATCTCCCTCGACCTGGGGCCGCCGCCATTATACACTGTAAAGCAAAGAGGTTCCCGATTAAACTGTGTTGAAAAAGATTCCTCGGTGTGGCATCCTTCTTGCTAGTCAAGGATGGACGCCGCAAGTGTTGGCCCATACGGGGTATCAGAACTTCTCACAGTCGGGGCGGCGCCAGTTAGTTCCCAAGGTAAGTGGAACCATAAAGTCCACCATGAATGCGGAGATAGGTCTCCGGTAAAGGAGCACCAAGGTCCTCAGGAAAGAGGAGATAGGTCTCTGGTAAAGGAGTACCAAAGCCCTCGGGAAAGAGGCAGTAAAGTCTCCGGAATGGAGCAACACTGTTTGCGACAAAAGCAAACCAAAAGTAAAAAACCTTGCTTCTGCTTTAACTTGCAGAGTGAGAGTAAGTGAATGGACCCCACTATTATAGTGGTGATTTATCTGCTCTTTAACATTGCAGTGTGGGCTTTTGTTTTCTGGTGGTGTTACCTGACTTGCACACCTTCGGAGAGCAAATTACTAAGACAAAAGCACAATGGGAACGTCACAATCACATCCAATTTTTCTGGCTCTTCAAGAGCTGCTTCATTCTAAAAATTTAAGGATAACGAAAGCCACGTTACAGAAGTTCCTGAATAAATGCGACACCATTGCACCCTGGTTCGCTGCCTCGGGCAATCTCACGGTGGATAGTTGGGATAAATAAGGGAAAGACCTGGATTTTGCCTGGGAGCAAGGAACGTTGAAGCCGAGTGTTCGCCTGGTTTGGCATCTGGTGCGCAGCTGTCTAGAGGACAAAGGGGGAAATAAGAAAGCTATAGTGAATGGACAGGCTGCACTTGAAATGCTCCAAGAAGAAAGATCAGAACGGTCAGAGAGTGAGAGAGAAAAGGAGAAACCAAAAGGGGAGAAGAAGTGAGTCTATCCTTCTCTAGGAAAGTTGAGGAAGGAGTTAAAAGAACCAGGAGAGAATTCAGAATCAGAACAGGACATATGTGAGGATGAGGACCTCACGGAGGATGAGGAGGGAGAGATTATTGAGCTCATGGAAAAACATTCTTTAAAAATACCAAAAAAACAGTGCTCTAAAATGGCGGCTGTAAAGCAAGGGCACCGCCCTATTGCTCCTCCCGCCTACTGCTCGAAAGAGGAAGTAGTAGCTCCTGGTTGCTCCAACTTCTGTCCGGAAGTGTGGCATACGGTTCGCACTGAGCTTCGGATTACTCGAGCACTGGCTTATCCAGTTTTTACAGATGGTAACCAACAGAGATATCATGAACCAATTGACTTTAAAATAGTTAAAGCTCTGGCAGAATCGGTACGCACCTATGGGGTGACAGCAGCTTTTACAATTGCCCAGGTAGAAGCACTCAGTCGCTTCTGTATGACACCCAGTGATTGGACGAATTTGGTAAGAGCTTGCTTATCACCAGGACAATATTTGGATTGGAGAGCTTTCCAAATTGAATTTGCCAATGATCAAGGTGTGATTAATCCCGCAGCTGGTGATCAATATTGGGATGTACACATGCTTCTTGGTCAAGGACGTTTTGCACAGCAACAAAAAGGATATCCTCCTCATGTGTATGATCAGATTAATCAAATAGCCATTAGGGCTTGGAGGTCTCTGTCTAACAAAGGTGAGGTCAGTGGAAATCTTACAAAGATATTACAAGGTCTTATGGAACCCTTTTCAGACTTTGTGGCAAGAATGGTAGAATCTGCAGGAACAGTGTTTGGGGATCCAGATGCTGCTATGCCTTTGATCAAACAGCTGATTTATGAACAGTGTACAAAGGAGTGTAGGGCTGCAGTAACTCCATATAAGGGTAAAGGCCTTGAAGTCTGGATGAAAGTCTGTAGGGAGTTAGGGGGTCTGCTGACTAATGCTGGCCTAGCAGCTGCTGTGATGCAATTAACTAAGAAAGGCAGAGGTTCAGGAGCTTGCTTTAAATGCAGCAAGCAAGGGCATTTGAAAAAGCAATGCCCCGAGGGAGGAAACACTAAAGTCAATAACTCTGCTCTGTGCCCTAAGCAACCTGGCTTATGCCCTAGATGTAAAAAAGGAAATCATTGGGCTAAGGATTGTAGATCAGTAAAAGACATCAGTGGACAGCTTCTTGTTCAGGGGTATGGAGGAGCCCGTCCAAAAAAACGGACGACGGGGCCCATGACCCCAGGGCCCACAAATATATGGGGCCATGGAGGATCAGAACCAGGAGCAGAGTCCCGAAACCTGGCCCTCTCTTTGTCATCCGAGGGACAGAGGAGAGCCACTACAGGCTCCACGGGGCTGGACTTACGCTCCACCACCAGACTCATATTAACTCCCAGAATGAGGGTCCAGCTTGTTGACACTGATTTTAAGGGACCCCTTGAGCCTGGCACAGTAGGCTTGCTTATAGGAAGATCATCTGCAGCATTGAAAGGTTTATGAGTACATCCTGGAGTTTTAGATCCTGATTACATGGGTGTAGTAAAGGTCATGGTATAATCTCCTAGAGGGATTACAGCCATTTCTCCTGGAGACAGGATAGCACAGCTACTGCTTTTGCCAAGTTTGCATGACAAGTTTCCAGCGCAAGACAGAGAGGAGAGGGAAACTTTGGTTCCACTGGATCAAACTTAACTTTCCTAGCTTTAGACCATGATCAACATCTAAACCTTGAGTTAATAGTAAATGGTAAGAAAATTTTAGGCTTACTAGATTCTGGAGCTGATAAGAGCATCATTGCCACCAAAGATTGGCCCTCTGGCTGGCCTATACAGGTCTCTTCTCAAACTTTACAAGGTTTGGGTTATGCTAAGGCTCCTGATGTGAGTGCTAGACAATTGCCTTGGAAAGATCAGGAAGGGCATTCAGGGACCATGAAACCTTTTGTGTTAGACTTACTAATTTCACTATGGGGAAGAGATTTGTTAAAGGATATGGGTTTTAAACTCCCAAATGAATACTCAGAAACATCTTAAGATATCATGAAACGAATGTGATACGTCCCAGGCTGAGGCCTTGGGAAACTCTGCAGGGTCATACAAGTCCTATTATCCCACAACCGAGACCAAAGAAAAGGTACAAAGGACACTGTTGTTAACTATCTAAGGGCTAAGATTCTCCCTCATACAATTATTCCACAAAAGATAGAGATTAGGAATGATAATTTAAAATCTCTTAATGATTTTCAAAAGTTGTTGGGAGAGATAAATTGGATAAGGTGTTATTTAAAATTACCTAATAATGAGTTGAAACCATTGTATAATATTCTCAATGGTGATTCAGCATTAGATTCACCTAGGCAGTTAACCGCTGAAGCCAGAGAAGCTTTTAAGAAATTGGAGACAGAATTACAAAATGCCAGCCTTAAACGGCTAATAGAAAATATGGATATTCTTTTGTATGTGCTTCCAACATTCTCCCAGCCTACAGCTTTGCTATGGCAAGATGGTCGGTTACTATGGATTTATTCTAAATCCTCCCCAGGAAAAACTATTGAATACTATCCTGCAGTGGTTGCTGACTTGGCTCAAAATGGGATACAGCAATGTATTCAATATTTTGGGAGACTACCAATTAAGATTATAATCACATATACTGCTCAACAAGTTAAGATACTTTGTGGAACTGTGGATGATTGGGCCATTCTTCGATGTGGATTTTCAGGAGAAATAGATAATCATTATCCAAAACACCCTCTAATGTCATTTTTTAAAGAACATCCGGTCATTTTTCCTAAAATGACTGCAGCAGCTCCTATTGCTGGAGCCACAAATATTTTCACTGATGGATCCAAGACGGGCTGTGGAGCCTATAGGATAAAGCAACAGGACCAGTGTGCTCTCAATATCAGCCTGGCTCCCCCCAGATTATTGAATGTAAAATTGCTCTTTAAGTGTTTAGAAATTGTCCGTTCTCTTTTAATCTGATTTCTGATTCGGCATATGTTGTGAATGCTGTTAAGGCCCTGCATGTTGCAGGACCTATCAAACCTAATAGTACAGTTTGCAAACTCTTACAGGAGTTGCAAAAGTTGATCTGGCATCGCGATCAGAAATTTTTTATACAACATATTAGAGCACATACCAACGTGCCTGGATCTCTATCAAAAGGCAATGAGATCGTAGATCTCTGTACTAGAGAGGAATATGTATTTTTCGCTTCCTCTATGGAGCGAGCACAACAATTTCACAAACAATTCCACGTATCTGCAAAAACTTTACAGCAAAGGTTTCAGCTATCGAGGAGAAGCTAGACAGATAGTATTGAATTGTCAACAGTGTATAACCTTCTTGCATCCCCCTAGCCTGGGGGTCAATTCCAGAGATTTATTGCCCTTGAAGAGCTGGCAAATGGACGTAACTCATTTTTCAGGATTTGGAACTCTTAAATATATCCATGTGTCTGTGGATACCTGTTCAGGCATCATCCATGCCACCCCTATGAGTGGGGAAAAGGCTCGCAATGTCATGGGACATTGCCTTGAGGCGTGGGCTGCCTGTGGAAAACCTCAGCAATTAAAGACTGACAATGGCTCTGCTTATACAGCTCAATCTTTTACCTCCTTCTGTAAACAGATGGAAGTCCAATTAAACCATGGCCTACCTTATAATCCCCAAGGACAAGGAATAGTTGAAAGAGCCCATTGCACATTGAAAGAATGTTTATTAAAACAAAAAGGGGGAATAGGCCATGGTAGAACACCAAAGGAACAACTATCCTTGGCTCTCTTTACTCTGAATTTTTAAAATTTGGATTCACAAGGCCTTTCTGCTACCGATAGGTACCAGATTCAGGCACCTGCTCAGAAGGGCTATGTAAGATGGAAAGATATCCTTACAGGTCTATGGCATGGACCGGACCCAGTGTTAGCATGGGAGAGAGGTTCTGTTTGTGTTTTCCCTCAGGATCAGCAAGACCCGGTGTGGATTCCAGAGAGACTAATGAGGAGGTGCAACAAACAAGATGAAGCCTCCGATATTGATCCTGCTGCTGACCTTGACAATACCGTGGCTGATCCAGGCCAGAGAAAAAATCCTGTGGGCCATAGCGAAAGCATGGCCAATTCCCTTGCCTGTTCATAGCACATCTAAAGTTTTGCCTGTTTTCTTTTCTACTAGTTGTGAATTGGGTTTTCCTTGTGTCAGTTTAGACCTTGACACTGCCCAGTATTCAGCCACTAATATTTCTCTTCATGGAGCATTATGCTTCTCCTTTATTAGTAATTCTAACCCATGCATTTGGTTGAAGAATGGTTCTGTTGGCAATTGGCTTGATCCCCTTACTCATAACCAGATCTCGAGTGCTATGCTCACTGAAGCCCTGACTCAGTTTAGTACAGGCGCTAGTTCTGACTCGGGCACTTGTACAAATGGGACCAAAGATGTAAATATCACTACATTTCTGATGCTGATAGAGGGGCTCCGACCCTCAAATTCACGCTCTAGTCAAGAGAACTCCACTGCTCGACAAGTCTTGCCTTATTGTGCACCAAATTGAGGCTATCCTCCTCATTGGACACCCTGTCAGAGTCTGGACCACAAACTTAAACTGATAGCTCCAGGTTTTGAATTTACTCCCCCTCTTGGCAAGTACCAGTATAACCTAACTCAGGGAGGTTCCCAAAGAACAGGCAGCAAAAATACCTTGCCATGGTTTCAATGGGTACTCTCCAACGAGCATGGAGCATTTACTTCTCTTGAACCTTTTGCGGTTCTCCAGAATCTCTGCATAAGACTTCTTAATATTTCTGGTACAAGGGATGAGAAGGGACCTTCTCTTAAGAATTTAACAATACATAAAACTTTGAATAATCTCACTGTTCCAGCTAGCCCAGTATGTTTAAAAGCTCCTTTTTTTCTTTCTGCTCTGTAATGCTACTAATGCTACCAAAGAAGTGATCTTGTGCAATTCGACTGACATCTCCTGCATTGCTAGTCAATGTTGGAATGGTTCTGCTAATACAGCAGTAGTGATGAGTATTCCTATGTATGTTCCTATTCCGGTCAAAGCGGATACAGGAACATTTCCCATTACGGAAATCATCAGAACCAAACGGGATTTTGGCGTAAGTGCAGCATTGGTTACTGCCATTACCCTTTCTGCAGCAGTGGCTATGACTGCTGCCATTGCCATGGCTGCTCAGGTCCAATCAGCTGAGACAGTCAATGACATTGTGGAAAAAACAGCCACAACATTAACTACTTTGAGATCTAGTGATGGCCCACCTAAAAGCTGGCATTCTAACTGTGAATCAAAGAGTGGACCTGTTGCAGGAACAGGTGCATGATTTAGTAACCTTATCTTCTATAGGATGCATTCATTCCTTTTCTTCTTTGTGTATCACCTCCAGGATGGCCAACAATTTCACGGAGAACAGCAACCTGAGTTGGCAGCTGAGTGCCTACCTTCAGGGAAATTTGAATCAACAGTTCGAGAACCTGACAGACACCCTGACACAACAGATTGTTGCTATGAATGCTACACACCTGAGCCTGCCCACTGTTAATACCCTCTTAACTACCCTTAAGCAATCCTTTAGTTTAGTTAAGGAATGGGCTGGAGTAAGAGTTATGTTTTCTATGATGCTGTTAGCCATTTTTGTTTGCCTGTGGTGCCTATGCAGGATCAGGAAGTCACAGAAATCCCAAGCTGCCATGTTGGTACAGGACTTTGCTGCTATGGAAGCAGGACAGTCCCTTCAAGCATGGTTATCAATGCTGACAGACAAATAGATGTCTGTCTCGCCCTTGCTGAGTGAGTGATGCGTATCTGAATCAGTCATGCTCAGTGACAGGCACCTACCCTCTTGCTGAGTGAATAAGCATGTATGTGTTCCCTTCAACCTAAGACATGAGCCTGTGAGGGTGACACAGTGACTCTTTCATGCGTAAGATAGGGACACTGGGGTTGAACCTAAGGCAGAGATGACTGAAATCTGACAACAGATAGAGACTGCTACTTCTATAATATTAAAACAAAAAGGGGGAACTGTAAGGAGCTGCAGAATACCGCACCCAAAAGATGGCGCTGGTTTCCACCCTCCGCCAGCCCGACGGTGAGAGCTCTCTGTGGTAAACAACTCCTAATTTGGTAAAGGTCATGTATCCTCTTAATTCTGCTTGGAGACAACTAATCCTGGTGCACCACGTAGGGTTAGGTGATTGGTAGATGTAGACTATATCAGGCCCCATCTCCCTCAACCCGGGGCCGCCACCATTATACATTGTAAAGCAAAGAGCTTCCCGATTAAACTGTGTTGAAGAAGATTCCTCGGTGTGGTGCCGTACTTGCTGGTTAAGGGTGGACGCCGCAACAGAGAACTTATATTCCAGGGAATTGCATTAGACAAAAACCAACTATTGGGGACTAATATGGATTCCTAGCATAAAATGGAGTTTCTCTAGCCATCATAATAATTTCATGGAAAATATAAAAGTGTTTATGGTAGTTTGGCTAATAATCCCTTTTCCCCCATAGGCTCATATATTTCATTGTCTGGTTCTGTGGTTGGTGAAACTGTTTGGGAAGAAATAGGAGGTGTGGCTTTCTTGGAAAAGGTATAGTCTTGTTGGAGAATGTCACTAGGGGTGGATTTGGAAGCTCCAAATCCCACTGCCAAACCAGTGTCTCCTTCTCTTGCCTGCTGCCTCTGAATCAGAGTATAAGTAACCTTTTAACAACCATTTCAGCACCATTTCTGCCTGCTTGCCACCATGTTCCAGCTGTGGTGGCCATGGGCTAACCCTTTGAAACCATGACCAAGCCCTCAATTAAATGGCTTCTTCTATAAGCTGCCTTGGTCATGATGTTTCACTACAGCAATAGTAACCCTAACTAAAACAGCATTATCAATGTATCTCTTTCTTATATACACAGTGATCATGAACAGAGCTGTCAGCTAGCCAGGTTGGTGTGTGGCCTGGAAACAGACAGGTCAGACAAGGGTAGCAAACAATAACCTCTTAGGAGCCAGTCTTGTTAATTTTACAAAGTCAAGGGCATACTGTAGGCTTGAGTGTTCTTAAACACTTAGAGTAAATGGCCTCATCCACATGCCACCTACATGCTAATGTCCTTATTCACACACAAAACCTCATGTTGATGAATAGGCTGACAGCAGCATTCTCTGGCCAGCATGTACAAAGCTTGGGGTGAATAATGAAAACACAATTCAGGTACTGGATTAGAGCCTTGATTGCACATCTTTTGAATTGTGTGTTTATTAGGCCAATTCCTTATCTTCCCCTGTCCTCAATTTCCTGCCAAAAAATTTGCCATGGTACTCCCAAATTGATAATTCAGATGAATAATATTTAATATTATATTAAATGATCAACCCAAATCAGCAGTGTTTTTCTTTGTGGATAACAAAGTTGATTATGTGTATGCTGTGTCGTGTTCCTGCCACTAGGTGTAGACAGTGAATAGGTTGAGAGAAGCATCAGCAGTCACACTGAGAAGAGCTGGTGACAGTTGCGTGTTGTGATGGGCAGGTGGCCTGTGCCAGCTGGTGGACTTCTGATAGGGCTGAGTGGGAGTCGGGGTGGTGGAGTCAAATGATGGGGATAGTACTTGGAATCAAGTTTGATAACTTGAGCGAACAACTTTCCATTTCCCCCTCCATGTGTGAACTTGTTTCTTGTGTGTAGAATGATAGATGAGATAAGTCTGACTGTGTCTGAAATACTGAGAGCAATCCTGCAGTGCCCAAGCTTGGTCCCTACAGCAAAGGCAAAGGATTTCAAGACAGTTTAAAGTATGATGAGCTACCATCCTCTTAAATTTGCATAAAACCAGCAGAGGGCAGAGGACAACTAGTGCTTTAATAATCATAATCATAATAATAGTAATATTTTAACAATCTTCCAAATCTTCTCCTTGCCCAGGGAGACTTATACTCCCTCAATGGAATGTGTTACAACATTTGGTCTCTGACCATTTAGTAGCAATAAGTCTTAAATTTTTCTTTTCATTAACATTTTAATTTTATGTTAAAGCTGAAAAGACTATCTTGGACAACATTATTGATTCCTGCCTCTTTTGTGATTTTTCCCGGTAGCTCTCCTTGTGTATTAACTTCTCTGTACTGGGTTATCTTGTGGGACTCAATTGTCCTCTATTTATATTTCTTGCCTGGTGATCTCACCTTGTATCCTATATTTCTCCTCTGGCTCAGCCTGTTTCTCTAGACTAGGAGACATTGCTGGCTGGTGTCTGTCAGCATCTCAAAATTCTAATGGGTTCTGCACAAAGTCCTGGTTCCCAAGGCTTGCCAAAGCTGCTTTCCCTCGGTTTTATCCAGCTCAGACGACACTGTTTCAAATCCTTCGGTTCCTCAGGTTCAAATACATGTAGCAGTCACCTTTGGTTCTGTTTCTCTCCCACTTCATATTTGCTAGGTCATCAAAACTTGTTTGTCTAGACTTTAAAGTATGAAAGTTATTTGATCAGGAGGCTTGAGCAGGGAGTCAATTCTTACCTGGATACACATATCAAATGAAAGGGAATATTTTTGCATTGACTGTATAAGCTGTCTCAAAGTTGCTAAGTAATACAGCAGAGTTCCTGCAAGGAAACCCTGTATTTTCCTTTTGGGAGTACAGGAGTAGGATTGTAAGGCAGTTTTGTTTTTCAGATTTATGAAAACTTTCCATATAGAGGATCATCAGCTGTCATAAGGGCCCAGTGGGGGTGAGGAGTGTGTTTTTCAATAACTCTTGGTTGCATTTGGAAGTCCTAGAAACAAATGTCTCCATGGACCATAAACCTCACAGGTCGTGGTAGGTAGCAATGGAAAGTAGAGGGTTCAATTAGATCATCCATCTCTTGGCCAACTGCAATGAACTGATGTGGGAAAAATCTTCAAGAATGCTCTACTCCATTTCTGGATCATGAACATCATTAAGGCACCTTTAGTATAGATGATGTAATAGTCAGGATTCTTTTAAAAAGCAGCTAAATATCAGCTTTAACAGATACCAATAAAAATGAAATTTATGAAATATATATTAGAAAAAGAATAGTCCATGATTTGGTCTGTGCTTGCCAGCTTTTTGTTGCTGTAACAAAGTACCCAAGATAATCAATTTACAGTGAGAAAAAAACTTGTTTTTATTCACAGTTGTAGAGGTTCCATTGGCTCTGTTGCTTTGGGGTTTCTGGTTCATGGAGGGTTTGTTTGATGGACCATATAGACTCACTCATGTTTAACATGCAAATATAGAGAAGATCCTACAATCTCTTTCTGAGGCAACAACCTCCATAACCTAAAGGCCTCTCACTAGGCCTGACCTCTGAAAGACTCTACTACTTCCCAGCAGTGCCATAGCTAGTATTCAAACACTTGGATATTTGGGAACCACTCCAAGCTCAAGTTACAGCATCCACAAATTCACTGATGAAGCTGGAAAACCAGGTCTGAGTTTTGCAGGAAAGAAGTGTTTCTGTGTCATGGTATGGATATGCTAGATATGCTCATGTCCTGGAACCAGTAGCATTGCTACTGCTGGATTCTGGGTTCTACCTTGACTATGATCTTGTTCTTGCTATGGTTAACTTCAGGATTTTCACTTTCTTTTCTCAAATAATGATGACTGAAATCTCTAATCCATGTGGCATTTGAGAGGCATTTCGAAGGCAGGCAACCTCACTTAACATTTCATTAGTGTGTCCATTTCAGTGTTTTAGAAAAAGTGTTATGCAGAAGTTGTCACACAATTTGTAGACTAGAAGGCTCAATGTATTATTTGCTATGAGAAAATGATAGAATTTAAAATATAAGCTTTTATCTATGCAAGCAACAGTGGGGAACCTTTATTTACTTCCTGCTAGAGTCTATGTGAATGGATGAAGAAGCCCTGCCTTAATGGATCTGAAAAGAATTTAGATTGTTTTTCTAATAGCACAGTCACATAAGGTGGTTATTAACCTTATGTGATACAAGACTTGGGACTGGAGAAGTTGTCAGAGTTGTCAAAGGACACAGAGTAGAAGTTGAGGGATCTGATTTTAGCCTCAGTTCTCTCATGAACCACATAACTGATCTGCTTGAGATACTTGTGCCATGGCATCTATTTCCTCATAGTGATGGTGCATAGATGATTTCTAAGGTGCATGTAGACCTTTATACTCTAAATAATTTCAGAGAGGAAGTGGTCTTCCTTGGGACTATTGAGATAAGAGTGACCATCAGGGCATAGGCTGCTGCAGATATAGTAATCTTGTACCTTCAGTTTCCCACTGACATATATTTTATGTACATGTTACCCTATACATTGCATTCCTGAGGGAGGTGTGAGGTTCTAGATACCCTGTGCAAAAGCAGTTGGAATGAAAAGATTTTTTTTTTCAAGACAGGGTTTCTCTCTATTGCTTTGGAGCCTGTCCTGGAACTCTGTGAAAGATTTTTTTTTCAAATTATCTTCAAGAACACCCTAATTACCTCATGTAACTTGTATGAAGCCTATTTCTATATAACATGCATATGACTATTTCCCTGAAAAAGATTTTTTAAAATTTATTTTTATTTAAATTCAAAGCAAGCCTGCTTAACATATCAATTCCAGCTCCCTCTACTCCCCTCCTCCCCCATCCCCACCAACTTCCCAACCCATCCCCCCTCTGCTACTCAGGGAGGGTGAAGCCTTCCATGGGGGATTGCCAAAGTCTGTCATATCATCCCGGGCAGGGCCTAGCCCCTCCCCCATGTGTCCAGGCTGAGAGAACATCCCTCCACATGTCCTGGGTCCCAAAGTCGATTGATATGCCAGGGATAAATACTGGTCTACTACCAAAGGTCCCATATATTTTCCTGGCCTCCTCACTGACACCCTCATTTAGGGGTTCTGGATCAGTCTCATGATGGCCTCCCAGCTGCTAGTCTGGGGTTCATGAGTTCCCCCTTGTTCAGCTATTTCTGTGGGTTTCACCACCTTGGTCTTGACCCCTTTGATTTTCACTCCTTCCTTTTTGTGACTGGATTCCAGGAGTTCAGTTCAGTGTTTAGCTGTGGGTGTCTGCTTCTGCTTACATCAGCCACTGGATGAAAGGATCTAGGGTGGCAAATAAGGTAGTCATCAATCTCATTATTGGGGAAGGGCATTTAAGGAAGCCTCTCCACTATTGCTTACATTGCCAGTTGGTGTCATCCTTGTAGATATCTGGAATTCTCCCTAGTGCCAGATCTCTCCTCAAATCTATATTGGCTCCCTCTGTTGTGTTATTACCCTTCTGTTCTCCTCTATTCTTCCCCTAGCTCAACCTACTTGCTCCCCTATTTCCTTCTCTCCCCTCCTCTTCTCTCCCTCTTTTACTCCCAGCTCCCTCTCCCCTCCCCCCATGTTCCAAATAGGCTCAGGAGATCCTGTCTCCTTCCTCTTCTCCTGGGGTACCATGTATGTCTCTCTTAGGGTAGTCCTTGTTTCCCAGCCTCTCTGGTGGTGTAGATTGTAGGCTGGCCATTCCCTGATCCATGTCTAAAATCCTATATGAATGAGTACATACCATGTTTGTCTTTTTGTGATTGGGTTACCTCACTCAGGATGGTTTCTTATAGTACCATCCATTTGCTGGTGAATGTGAAAAGAATTTTAAAAAGCACTGTTAAAGTAGCAATTTTATAAGAAAAGATCAAGATACTTAAAGATACATTAAGTATCTCTTACTGTTTTGACCAATTATATTGATCAGGGCAGAGTAGATTATATCATGCCCCAAATCACAGTGCACAACACCTTCTCATGTTGTATTCTCTACCCCATCATTCTCAACAGGGACCATGAAGATGCTTTGTCCCATACAATTTGTTCAAAGGCACCCCCTGCAGAAGTTACATTATCTGAAACAGGTGACCCCTTCAGTTGCTGCTGCAGGGAAAAGAGGGATGATAGAATGTATATTACTTGAATGTTAATTTTGCACCAATAAAATGATTTTTTCATAAATTACAGCATTGTATTAACATAAAATGAATGTAGATTGATTAAGTAAAACAGAGGACTCAGAAATAAGTCCACATCAATACAGTCACCTGATTTTTGACAAAGATGCCAAAAACATACATTGCAAAACAGACAGCCTGTTCCAGCCTGTGATGGGAAATTAGATGTCCAAATGTAGAAGAATGAAATGAGATTTTCTTCTTTCTTTCTTTCTTTCTTTCTTTCTTTCTTTCTTTCTTTCTTTCTTTCTTCCTTCCTTCCTTCCTTCCTTCCTTTCTTTCTTTCTTTCTTTCTTTCTTTCTTTTTTTTTGTTTTTCGAGACAGAGTTTCTCTGTGTAGCTTTGGAGCCTATCCTGGCAGTCGCTCTGGAGCCCAGGCTGGCCTCAAACTCACAGAGATCCACCTGCATCTGCCTCCGTAGTTCTGGGATTAAAGGCGTGTGCCCCAACACCCAGCTGAGATTAGTTTTTTAAGATTTATATTTTTAATTTTAATTAGAAAGAAAATTATTCTACATGTCAATCCCAGGTCCCTTTCCCTTCCTTCCTCCCCTGCCTCCAATTAATACCCTACCTATCCCATACCCTTTCTGCTCCTAAGGGAGGGTGTGGCCTTCCATATGGGGTCTTCAAAGTCTGTCATATTCTTTGGGATAAGGCCTAGGACAACCCCCTTATGTCTAGGCTCAGGGCATATCCCTCCATGTGGGATGGCCTCCTAAATTCCATTCCTATGGTATCGATAAGTACTGATCCACTACAAGAAGCCCTATAGATTTCCAAGGTCACCTCACTGACACCCACATTCAAGAGGTCTGAATCAGTCCCATGCTGGTTTCCCAGCTCTCAGTCTGGGGACCAAGAGTTTTCGCTTGTTCATGTCAGCTGTTTCTGTGGGTTTCACCAGCCTGGTCTGGACCCCTTTGCTCATCAGTCCTCCATCTTTGCAACTGGATTCCAGTTCAGTTCAAGGTTTAGCTGTGGGTATCTGCTTCTACTTGCACCAGCTGTTGGATGAAGGCTATACGATGTCATATCATATTGTCTGTTGGCTTACTGTATATTGTTTTTATTATGTTCAGGTATGTTCCTGCTATTCTTGATCTCTCCAGGACCTTTATCATGAAGGGGTGTTGGATTTTATCAAAGGCTTTTTCAACATCTAGAGAGATGATCATGTGGTTTCTCTTCTTCAGTTGGTTTATATGATGGCTTATACTGATAGATTTTCAAATTGTTGGACCAACCCTGGGTCCTAAGGATGAAGCCTACTTGGTCATGTTGGATGATTTCTTGATATGTTCTTGGATTTGGTTTACCAGTATTTTGTTGAGTACTTTTGCAATGATGTTTATGAGGGATATTGGTCTGTAGTTCTCTTTCTTAGTTGTGTCTTTATGTGGCTTAGGTACCAAGGTAATTGTAGCCTCATAAAAAGAGTTTGGCAATGAACCTTCTGCTTCTATTGTGTGGAACAATTTGAGGAGTATTGGTATTAGATCTTCTTTGAATTTCTGGTAGAATTCTGCACTGAAGCCATCTGGCCCTGGGATTTTTTTGGTTGGGATCCTTCTGATAACTGCTTCTATATCCTTAGAGGTTATAGGTGTGTTTAAGTTGCTTATCTGTTCTTGATTCAATTTTGGTAAGTGATATCTGTCCAGAAAATTGTTAATTTCCTTTAAATTTTCCAGTTTTGTGTAGTACAGGTGAAAGATTTTAGTTTGCTGAGAGAACAAGTTTCCCACAGGCCTTGGCCCAGGACAAGGAAGTTGGCCCCAAACCGAGGGCATACAAACCATCCTTTTGGGTCACACCTGTCCAACAGACAATTGGGGACTTTTAGGATACATCCTGTTTTTTTCCTTTGTAGAAAAGCAGGTCACACCTGGGTGACCATTCTAACATGAGATCATACTTTGTAATCAATCACTTTGTGCCCCTTGCCTGTATGCTGATCTCCAGTGTTTTCCTATATAAGGAGCTTGCACCCCATGCTGGGGTGTGCAGCTTTCCCGATATTGCTGATACCTGAATGGGCATTCGTTCAATAAACCCTCTTGCTTTTGCAGCTCTTGGTCTGGTTTCTGAATCTTGGGGGCTCCTCAGGATCCTCAGGCCCTTAGGGGTCTGGGTTTCTTTCATAGGTTTTCCAAGTATGACCTGAAGATTCTCTGGATTTCTTCAGTGTCCATTGTTATGTCTCCCTTTTCATTTCTGATTTTCTTAATTTGAATATTCACTCTCTGCCTTTTGGTTAGTTTGGATAAAGATGTGTCTACCTTGTTGATTTTCTGGAAGAGCCAACTCTTTGTTACATTGATTCTTTGAATTGTTTTCTTTGTTTTGAGTTTATTGATTTCTGCCCTCAGTTTGATTATTTCCTGGCGTCTACTCCTCAGGGGTGTATTTGCTTACATTTGTTCTAGAGCTTTTAGCTGTGATGTCAACTCTCTGGAGTGATTATTCTCCAGTTTCTCATGTGAGCACTTAGAGCTATGAACTTTCCTCTTAGTACCGCTTTCAAAATGTCCCATAAGTTTGGGTATTGTGTCTTCATTTTCATTGAATTTTAGGAAGTCTTTAATTTCTTTCTTTATTTCTTCCTTGACCCAGTAATGGTGCAATTGCATGTGGTTCAATTTCCATGAGTCGGTAAGTTTTCTGCAATTTGTGTTGTTTTTGACTTTGAGGCATGGAGGTCTGATAAGACACAGGGAGTTATTGCAATTATTTTGTACCTGTTGAGGTTTGCTATGTTGCCGAGTATGTGGTTGACTTTAGAGGAGGTTCCATGTGATGCTGAAAAGAAGGTATATTCTTATGTGTTTGTATGGAAAGTTCTATAGATGTCTGTTAATCCCAATTGGGTCATAACTTCTGGTAGTTCCTTTGTCTCTTTGTTAAGTTTCTGTCTCGTGGTCCTTTCAAGTGGTGAGAGTAGGGTGTTTAAGTCTCTCACTATAACTGTGTGAGGTCTTATTTGCGATTTGAGTTTTAAGAATGTTTCTTTTAGGAACATTGGTGCCTTTGTATTTGGGGCACATATGTTTAGAACTGAGGCTTCTTCCTGATGGATTTTACCTGTGATGAAATGACCTTCATCTCTTTTGATTGATTTTAGCTTGAAGTCTAATTTGTTAGATACTAGGATAGCTACCCCAGCTCATTTCTTGGTTCCAGTTGATTGGAATATCTTATCCCAAACATTTACTCTGAGGTAATGTCTGTCTTTGAATTATAGGTGTGTTTCTTGTATGCAGCAGATTCTGTCTTTGTACCCACTCTGTTTGCCTGTGTCTTTTTATAGGCGAGTTAAGACAATTTATATTGAGGGAAATTAAGGACCATTGAGTGCTAATTTTTATTTGTTTTTGATTTGTTGTTGGTTGTGGTATTGTATGTGGATTTACCCTACTTTTTCTTTTGAGTTTTTGTAAAGTGGGATTATCTATTGCCTATGTTTTTATGAGTGCAGTTAATTTCTTTAGGTTGTAGTTTTCCTTCCAGTACTTTCTATAGGGCTGGATTAGTGGTTACATATTGTTTAATCTGGTTTTGTCTTGGAGTATGTTGTTTTCTCTATTTATAGTGATTGAAAGCTTTACTGGGTAGCTGGGGCTGGCATCCGTGTTCTCTTAGAGTTGGTAGAATATCTATCCAGGTTCTTCTGGCTTTCAAAGTTTCCATGGAGAAGTTCGGTGTAATTCTGATAGGTTTGCCTTTTCATGTTACTTGGCATTTTTCCTTTGCTGCTCTTAATATTCTTTCTTTATTCTGTACTCTTGGTGTTTTAATTATTATGTGACAAGGGACTTTCATTTGTGGTTCACTCTATTTGGTGTTATGTATGTTTCTTGTACTTTCATTGACATGTCTTTCTTTAGGTTGGGAACGTTTTCTTCTATGATTTTGCTGAATATGTTTTCTGCACCTTTGAATTGGGTTCTTCACCTTCTTCTATACCTATTATCCTTAGGTTTGGTCTTTTCACGTTGTCCCATATTTCCTGGATATTTTGCATTAACGATTTGTTGGACTTAAGATTTTCTTTGCTTGGTCCTTCATGTTCACATTATGGCTTCCAGGTAAGTGTTTTTATGAGATTCCTGAATGTGGGAATGAGAGGGTCTCTTTCTTGTGGCTTTCCTTGGGTTCTCTTTCCTTATGTTTGTTTGTTTTGTCCAGTACTGATGTGTTAGTTTTTGTTTTGTCTTATTATATTTTATATTATTATCCCATTTAAAAAAGAAAAAAGAGGTAATGACTTTGGTGGGGGCTAGAGGATAACAAAGGAGGAGGGATAGGTAGGGGTGAAAATTGTGTATATACTGTACCAATATAAGAGATTATCAAAAAACCTTTAAAATTGAATAAAAACCTGTAAAAAATATTTTCTTTCCTTGATGAATTCATTTCCTCTACTTTATCTTCAGCATCTGAGATTCTGTCTTCCATCTCTTGTATTCTGTTGGTTATGCTTGCATCTGTGGTTCCTGATTGTTTACTCAGCTTTTCCACTTCCAGCATTCCCTCAGTTTATGCTTTCTTTATTGTCTCTATTTCAGTTTTCAGGTACTGAACTGTTTCCTTCAGTTGTTCAATTGTATTTCATTGGCATTCCTTGATTTCTTGCATCTTTTGGTGATCTTTTCTTCCATTTATCTGAAGGAGTTTCTGATTTCCCCTCTTAGGGTCTGTATCATTTGCTTGAAGTTGCTTTCAAGGTTGCTTTCTTCTGCTTCATCTGTGTTGGGATGTTCAGGTCTTGCTGGTGTAGAGTCCCTAGACTCTGGTGGTGTCATACTGGTTTTCCTGTTTTTGGATATGCTGTTATATTGTTGTCTTCCAATCTCTTCTTCCACTGGGTGCAGGTGGTGTCTCTTCATTTCCTGGTGTGTATGGGTCTGAGGTTCTCTTCAGGTGGGTGCAATTGGCTCTGCACCCACCTGACTTTGATGGGTCTCAAGGTGGTTGAAGGTGGGCCTGAGACACTTGCTCTCCAGGTGGGTGAGAGCAGGACTAGCACAGAGATATCAGCAGACTCTGGGTTTCTTCATCCTCAGTGGCTGAGTCGACTTGCCTCCAGCAACCAGGTCAGGAGTTCCCACAGTGCAGAGGCTGAAGTTGGGCCCAAGTCAGGTGCCAAATCAGCTTACCTCTGCACTCTCTGCACTCTGCAGTCTTCACTCTGCACTGTGTGTGGGTGGGGATATCTCAGCGATCTCAGCAGAGTCTGGGTAGCTTGGTCCTCAGGGGCTGATTCCATCTGCCTGCAGACCCCAAGGCAGGGTTTCCCAGTGTCCTTTGGAGCATCTTTGAGGTTGCAAAAGACTAGTAGCATTCCTAGTATTTTCCTCCCTGTTTCCTGCTTACAGATCAAGATGTGAGCACTCAGCTATTCTGGTGCCATGCTTTTGCTCTGTCACCAAGGACTTTTAATACTCTGATATTATAAGCTCACTTAAACACTTTCTTTCATACATTGCCCAGGTCACAATGTTTTTTATCACAGTAATGGAAATGCAACTAAGAGAGCTCCCAATCTTTTTGATGCCATTCAACATTAGGCCTGCACCAGAATCCAGTGCTGTGCACTTGGATATCTGGAATTGTGAAAGAAATAAACCCATTTTCTTCAAGAATAAATAAAAAGACACAGGTATGAATATGCCACCATGTAGGGTTAAATGGCATAAAAGAAGGGTTATAGAATATAGCAAGCAAGATATTAAGGTGAGTGGTTGGATATTCCCCTGCCACAAAAAACATGATAAATTTATGATTGGAACCTCAATCACCCAATATAAATGTTGCTGTTTGATGGGAGAATCGTTTGGACTTATTATGATTGCATGAGGTCATAAGGATCAGGACCATGATGGAAGTAATGGCTTTCTAATTAAATGGAGAAAGAATAGAGTTGGCACACTGACTGTATATCACTATATGATGTCTGCCAAGGAAGCCCCTCATAGTGGGATACTCCCAGCATGATGTTCGAATATCCAGTTTCCAGAACTGGAATTTATTTTCTTTATCTTACCCACTTTATGACAGCCAGGTACAGCAAAAAGAAAGTGGACCATAGCAGAGAACACGTGACAGGTATGTGGCTGCAAGGACCAGCCTTCAGTAGCTCCAGAATTGAAGGGGATCCAGGGAGTTGGTAGACTAATCACTCGATTGATTTTTCTATCCGAGATATTAACACTTAATTCTCTGTGGCTGGTGAATGGGGCAAAAGTTAAGTCCTTGGGACCAGTAAAAAGGGTACACACACACACACACACACACACACACACACAACCTTTAGAGTCTATAATCTTTCTCATCATCTCTTTATTTTCTTACCACTATCCAGATGTATCCCTTCCATGTTGTTCCTCTTTCCTTATAGCTTATATACACCAGCAGAGGCTTTCAAGCAAAAATTGCAATGTGGTTATGTTATGTTTTTTTTCCCCCTGAATTTTAGAATTTATTTCATTTTCATGATTAGAGACTTAGAACACTCTAGGCAAACAGATAAGTGAGCACCTTTCCTCTACTCAGCTCTACTCAGGATGCATTTTTGCCTGTTATAAGATATGCAGATTGACATTAATTCACGGAGTTGAAAGTTGGTTACAGCAAAGCTGTGATGCAGGTGATTCTTCCACAGCCATTCCAGGTGCTGCAGCTATGAGCTGGGGCTGTGAGCTCCAAAGTGACTTTTATGTCATTTGTGAAGCTTTCACATGTTAATTGACACCTTGATAAGGCAGGAGCTGAGTAAAACTGTCTTCTACTTTGCCAACTCAGGCCACCAGCATTTATAACTGTCACTATAAAAATATAATCATGTTCTCAAGCAGTGATTGAAGCTGTTGTTTTGGGATCCCTTCTCAGAGCATCAGCTCCCTGAGAGGAAAAAGAGTTCCTGAACATTGGGAGCTGCAAAGTACCACACCCAAAAGATGGCGCCGGTTTCTGCCTTCTGACAGCCCGGTTGGCGAGTGCTCTCTGTGGTAAACAACTCCTAATTTGGTAAAGGTCATGTATCCTCTTAATTCTGCTTGGAGACAACCTATCCTGGCGCACCACGTAGGGTTAGGTGATTGGTAGATGTAGACTATATCAGGCCCCGTCTTCCTTTACCCAGGGCCGCCATTCACTGTAAATCAAGGTTCCCGAATAAACTGTGAGAAGAAGGTTCCTCGGTGTTGCATCCTTCTTGCTGGTCAAGGGTGGACGTGACAAGTGGTGGCCCGTATGGGGAATCAGAACTTTTCATAGTCGTGGTGGCGCCAGTAATTTCCCAAGGTAAGTGGGACAATAAGGCCCTCTGGAAAGAGGCAATAAGGTCTCCAGTAAAGGAGCAATAAAAGCCCTCAGCGAAGAGGCAATAAAGTCTCCAGAGAGGAGCAAGACTGTTCTCAGCAAAAGCAAACCGAAAGCAAAACACCTCGCTCCTGCTTTAACTTGCAGAGTGAGAGTAAGTAAATGGACCCTGCTATTATAGTGGTGATTTGGCTGCTCTTTAAAATTGCAATGTGGACTTTTGTTTTCTGGTGTTGTTATCCGACTTGCACAACTTTGGAGGGCACAAACTAAAACAAAAGCACAATGGTATCTTCACAATCGGATCTAATTTTTCTGGCTCTTCAAGAGCTGCTTCATTCTAAAAATTTAAGGGTAATTAAAGCCACGTTACAGAGGTTCCTGAATGAATGCAACACCATTGCACCCTGGATCTCGGACTCAGGCAATCTCTCAGTGTCTAATAGGATAAGTTAGGGAAAGGCCTAGATTTTGCCTAGGAACAAGGAATGTTGAAGCCCTGTGTTCGGCCAGTATGGCGACTGGTACACAGCTGTCTAGAGGACCAAGGGGGATATAAGAAAGCTATAGCAAATTGACAAGCTGCCCTTGAAATGCTTCAGGAAGAAAGATCAGAACAGTCAGAAAGTGAGAGAGGAAAGGAAAAACGGAAAGGGAATAAGAAGCGAGTCTATCCTTCTCTAGAAGAGTTGAGGAAGGAATTAAAAGAACCAGGAGAGGATACAGAATCAGAACAGGATATATGTGAGGATGAGGACCTCACGGAAGATGAGGAGGGAGAGATTATTGAGCTCATGGAAAAACATTCTTTAAAAATACAAGAAAAACAGCGCCTTAAAATGGCGGCTGTAAAGCAAGGGCACCACCCTATCGCTCCTCCCCTGTACTGCTCAAAAGAGGAAGTAGGAGCTCCTGGTTGCTCCACCTTCTGTCCGGAAGTGTGGCATACTGTTTGCACTGAGTTCCGGATTGCTCGACCACTGGCTTATCCAGTTTTTACAGATGGTAACCAATAGAGATATTATGAGCCGATTGACATTAAAATAGTCAAAGCTCTGGCAGAGTCGATATGCACCTATGGGGTGACGGCAGCTTTTACAATTGCTCAGGTAGAAGCAATCATTCGTTTCTGTATGACACCTAGTGATTGGATGAATTTGGTAAGAACTTGTTTATCACCAGGACAATATTTGGATTGGAGAGCTTTCCAAATTGAATTTGCCAATGATCAAGGTGCGGCTAACCGCACAGCTGGTAATCCAGCCTGGGATGTGGACATGCTTCTTGGTCAAGGACGTTTTGCACAGCAACAAACAGGATATCCCCCTCAAGTGTATGATCAGATTAACCAAATAGCCATTAGGGCTTGGAGGTCTCTGCCTAACAAAGGTGAGGTCAGTGGAAATCTTACAAAGATATTACAAGGTCCTATGGAACCCTTTTCAGACTTTGTGGCAAGAAAGGTAGAATCTGCAGGAACAGTGTTTGGGGATCCAGATGCTGCTATGCCATTGATCAAACAGCTGATTTATGAACAGTGTACAAAGGAGTGTAGGGCTGCAGTAACTCCATATAAGGGTAAAGGCCTTGAAATCTGGATGAAAGTCTGTAGGGAGTTAGGGGGTCTGCTGACCAATGCTGGCCAAGCAGCTGCTGTGATACAATTAACTAAGAAAGGCAGAAGTTCAGGAGCTTGCTTTAAATGCGGCAAGCAAGGGCATTTGAGAAAGCAATGCCCGGAGGGAGGAATTACTAAAGTCAATAACTCTACCCTATGCCCTAAGCAACCTGGCTTATGCCCTAGATGTAGAAAAGGAAATCATTGGGCTAAGGATTGTAGATCAATAAAAGACATCAGTGGACAGCTTCTTGTTCAATGGCATGGAGATGCCCGTCCAAAAAACGGACGATGGGGCTCACGACCTCAGGGCCCACAAATATATGGGGCCATGGAGGATCAGAACCAGGAGCAGAGTCCCAAAACCTGGCCCTCTCTTTGACATCCGAGGGACTTAGGAGAGCCACTACAGGCTCCGTGGGACTGGATTTACACTCCACTACCAGACTCATATTAACTCCCAGAATGGGGGTCCAGCTTGTTGACACTGATTTTAAGGGAACCCTTGAGCCTGGCACAGTAGACTTGCTTATAGGAAGATCATCTGCAGCATTGAAAGGTTTACGAGTACATCCTGGAGTTATAGATCCTGATTACATGGGTGCAGTAAAGATCATGGTAGAATCTCCTAGAGGGATTACAGCCATTTCTTCTGGAGACAGGATAGCACAGCTACTGCTTTTGCCAAGTTTACATGATAAGTTTCCAGCTCAAAACAGAGAGAGAGGAAGCTTTGGTTCCATTGGATCAAACTTAACTTTCCTAGCTTTACACCTGGATCATCGTCTGACCCTTGAGTTAATAGTAAATGGTAAGAAAATCCTAGGCTTCCTAGATTCTGGAGCTGATAAGAGCATCATTGCCACCACAGATTGGCCCTCTGGCTGGCCTATACATGTTTCTTCTCAAACTTTACAAGGTTTGGGATATGCTAAGGCTCCTGATATGAGTGCTAGACAATTGCCTTGGAAAGATCAGGAAGGGCATTCAGGGGACATGCAGCCTAAAGGATATGGGTTTTAAAATCACAAATGAATACTCAGAAACATCTCAAGATATCATGAAATGAATGGTATACGTCCTAGGTCAAGGCCTCGGAAAACATCTGCATGGTCGAACTATTCCACAACCGAGACCAAAGAATCTAGGTCTGGGTTTTTCCTAGGGGTCACTGAGGGAGGTATTACTATTATCTGGAAAACAGAGGAGCCGGTAAGGTTTCCTCAGTGGCCACTTTCCTCTGAAAAACTGGAGGCTGCTTGAACTCTAGTGCAGGAGCAACAGCATCTGGCGCATATAAAATCCTCTGTATCTCCATGGAATACTCCTATTTTTGTATTAAGAAAAAATCTGGTAATTGGAGATTGCTTCACGATCTTAGAGCTATTAATCAGCAGATGCAAATTATGGGCCCTGTACAACATGGTCTTCCACTTTTAACTTCTTTACCTGCATCATGACCTATCATCTCTATAGATATTAAAGACTGTTTCTTTTCCATACCTTTGTGTGCCAAGGATTCAGGGTGCTTTGAATTTACGCTGCCTTCTTGTAATCATGAACAATCATGCCTGTTTTCTTTTCTACTAGTTGTGAATTGGGCTTTCTTTGTGTAAATTTAAACCCAAACACTGCCCAGTATTCAACCACTAATATTTCTCTCCATGGAGCATTATGCTACTCCTTTATTAATAATTCTAACCCATGCATTTGGTTGAAGAATGGTTCTGTTGGCAATTGGCTTGATCCCCTTAATCATAACCAGATCTCAAGTGCTATGCTCACTGAAGCCCTGACTCAGTTTAGTACAGGCGCTAGTTCTGGCTCGGGCACTGGTACAAATGGGACCAAAGATGTAAATATCACTACATTTCTGATGCTGATAGAGGGGCTCCGACCCTCAAATTCACACTCTAGTCAAGAGAACTCTACTGCTCGACAAGTCTTGCCTTATTGTGCACCCAATCGAGGCTATCCTCCTCATTGGACACCCTGTCAGAGTCCGGACTACAAACTTAAACAGATAACTCCTGGTTTTGAATTTACTCCCCCTCTTGGCAATTACCAGTATAACCTAACTCAAGGAGGTTCCCAAAGAACAGGCAATAAAAATACCTGGCCATGGTTTCAATGGGTACTCTCCAACGAGCGTGGAGCTTTTACTTCTCTTGAACCTTTTGTGGTTCTCCAGAATCTCTGCATAAGACTTCTTAATGTTTCTGGTACAAGGGATGAGAAGGGACCTTCTCTTAAGAATCTATCAATACATAAAACTTTGAATAATCTCACTGTTCCAGGTAGCCCAGTATGTTTAAAAGCTTCTTTTCTCTTTCTGCTCTCTAACGCTAGTAATGCTACCAAAGAAGTGATCTTGTGCAATTCGACTGACATCTCCTGCATTGCTAGTCAATGTTGGAATGGTTCTGCTAATACAGCAGTAGTGATGAGTATTCCTATGTATGTTCCTATTCCGGTCAAAGTGGATACAGGAACATTTCCCATTACGGAAATCATCGGAACCAAATGGCATTTTGCATAACTGCAGCATTGGTTCCTGCCATTACCCTTTCTGCAGCAGTGGCTACGACTGCTGCCGTTGCCATGGCTGCTCAGGTCCAATCAGCTGAGACAGTCAATGACATTGTGGAAAAAACAGCCACAACATTAACTACCTTGAGATCTATTAATGGCCACTTAAAAGCTGGCATTCTAACTGTGAATCAAAGAGTGGACCTGTTGCAGGAACAGGTGGATGATTTAGTAACCTTAACTTCCATAGGATGCATTCATTCTTTTTCTTCTTTATGTATCACCTCCAGGATAGCCAACAATTTCACAGAGAACAGCAATTTGAGTTGACAGCTGAGTGCCTACCTTCAGGGAAATTGGAGTCAACAGTTCGAGAACCTGACATACACCTTAACACAACAGATTGTTGCCGTGAATGCTACACGCCTGAGCCTGTCCACTGTTAATACCCTCTTAACTACTCTTAAGCAAGCATTTAGTTTAGTTAAGGAATGTGCTGGGGTGGAAGTTATGCTTTCCATGATGGTGTTAGCCGTTTTTGTTTGCCTGTGGTGCCTATGCAGGATCAGGAAGTTGCAAAAATCCCAAGCTGCCCTGTTGGTACAGGACTTTGCTGCTGTGGAAGCAGGACAATCCCCTCAAGCATGGTTATCCATGCTGACAGACAAATATGTGTCTGTCTCACCCTTGCTGAGTGAGTGATGTGTATCTGAATCAGTCATGCTCAGTGACAGGCACCTACCCTCTTGCTGAGTGAATAAGCATACGTGTGTTCCCTTCAATCTAAGACATGAGCCTGTGAGGGTGACACAGTGACTCTTTGATAGGTAAGATAGGGACACTGGGGTTGAACCTAAGACAGAGATGACTGAAATCTGACAACAGATAGATACTGCTACTCCTATAATATTAAAACAAAAAGGGGGGACTGTTGGGAGCTGCAAAGTACTGCATCCAAAAGATGTCGCCAGTTTCCACCTTCCACCAGCCCAATGACGAGTGCTCTCTGTGGTAAACAACTCCTAATTTGGTAAAGGTCATGTATCCTCTTAATTCTGCTTGGAGACAACCTATCCTGGTGCACCACGTAGGGTTAGGTGATTGGTAGATGTAGACTATATCAGGCCCTGTCTTCCTTTACCCGGGGCTGCCATTCACTGTAAATCAAGGTTCCTGAATAAACTGTGAGAAGAAGGTTCCTCGGTGTTGCATCCTTCTTGCTGATCAAGGGTGGATGTGACACCTGACCCAGTGTGCTCATGAACAATGATGACCATATAGTTCCTCTGCAGCCACCTTGTTCATGGCCAGTTTATCATTATTTGCATCCAAGACTAGTTAAAGCTGATTCCAAACCCCTTGTTGTAACCAAATCCCCAAGAAACTTTTCCATGTAGCACATGGAATTCTTGCAAGATGCGTGCAAATGTAACTGTCTCAACTCAAGGGTGACAGCTGTTCTTTTAGAAATGATAGGAGAATACCAAAAAGGAAGACACAAAACTCTCCTCTTAAACTCCTCAAACCTCTTGGCTAGCTTCACAGCCTTATCTGACAAAATCCAGAGGCCTCTCAATTTTCTGACATCTTCCAAGTGACAGACAGGCCAAGAGGAGTTTTCAGGCTTTTCTTTGCCATGGCCCTTGAACTCCAGTCCGACTATAGGAATCTCTTTCTCCTTTATTGCTTTCTGGACACATAGTTGGTAATGTTTGAAAAGGTCAGTGCACGTATCACTGGAGCTGGCACCTTTGAGGAACTTCTCTGCAAACCAGCTGTTAAAGCATTGGTCATATTCTCGATTCATGTCAGTGCAAACCTCCCTGATGCTGGTCATAGAGATGGTGGCTGCTGTGATGGCAACTGTGGCACACTCTGGTTATGTTCTATTTTTTAAGTGAAGATTACAATGAAGACTAGTGAAAAACAACATGGTTCCCATTACCATAACATGATTAAACATTCTATGCATTACAGGTGGAAAACAAGTTATTCCCAAGAACCTACATACATTTGTGTACAGGTATTTTGCAATAGAATAACAGGGTGAAGCAAGCAAAGTATTTTTCTCAGCTACTTCTTTACTGGCAGGCTGCATTTTCCAGTTACAAGGAAAGGATCCATCACTTCATTATTTATCTCAAAATGTAATCCTATGAAAATCTTAAAAGAATCATAAATCGAAACTTTCATATGCATTCATCAAATATATATATATATATATATATATATATATATATATATATATATATCAGGAAGCAGAAGACAGAAATGACAAGGATTTAATCATCACTTCTGATCATCAACCCATCCTAGCAAGCCAGCAATAGCAATTCTGTCTCTGATTTTGTTCACTGGCCTCAATGAGTCCCTCACTCAACTAGTAAAACTATGCCTTTCTGAACTTTAAATTGTTTCCCTGGATTTTCTACCTCAAAGCCATTAACCTAACCTTACATCATGATTTAAAGCTTTATTTTAGCTATGATGCATGCCTAAACATGTGAATCAGCCAACTTTAAGATAAAAAAATTGAGCTAGCCTAGTTTCTGGGACACAATTGTTTTCTATAATCATTAACCTGAGCCACAATCTATATGGTCCCTTAGAGAATCTCATAAGTTCAGGGTGCATAACTTTTCCTTGTTCCTATTTTCTACCATTTGCAGCCCTTGCTTTATCAGGAATGAGGGCAACACTATTCCTACCTTTATCGATATTAATTTTCCCACAAAACTAACCTCTATCATAGTCCCTTACTGTATTTGTTAAAAACCCCAAATCCTCAAAATTCTATTTAAACTAACACTATTATTGTATAAAATCATTACTCCAGTTAAACAGTACAGTTTAAGAGGAAATCATCTTCATAATAATCCATAGGTAAAACTACCCAGTAGAATGTGAAATTTCCATGAGATAGTCACACTTCATTAAAGGCAGCGTGAATTCTCCCACGCCCATTCACATCATTGCTGATACCAGAGAAAAATGGCAACAGGAAACATGTAAAGGCACAGCTGTAGCAAGAGACATTCTAGAGCCGAAGCCCTCAATGCCTTGCCTGTGCAAGTTTCTTCCATCAGTGATTTGTTATCTGGTGGGTCAATCTTCTGAAGTTAAATTGCCACCTGCTGCTCCTGTGGCATGGCACAGGTACACATCAGTGAGAATAGATGTGTCCACTCAGAGCAGATGTAGAATTCTGGGTACCACTCAGCACCCAGCCACTTCCTTGCCTTCCTCATTGCCAAAGACACATAAAAATAGTTATTTTTCTGTAGTGACATATAGGAGTTTCAATGAAGTAGCCACAGATCCCAGAATGTTTCCTTCAGGTGACTACATTTTCAGGAGGTTCAGGAAAAGTCTAGATCAGCCCAATTTTCTCTGCTCCAAGTGACTCCTGAGACCCAGAGATCATAATGCTGACTCTGGGGCAACTGCATCTGGCCTGTGACCAGATTTGAGGCTATCTTCTTTTGCGAGATTTTGTAGATGCAATAAATATACAAATTCTGAGTATTCAGGGTTCATTTAAGCAGAGATTGACCTACCTGGGTATGCTTGACTTAATGAGATCAAATCAATTAAAGAGGAGCTGTTTTCTCTCTGCTGTGGACCCCTCGCTGGTGTGATAACTGAGAATCCACATATTAGGGAACTCTCAGTGCCTGCAGGACCTTAGAAAAGCCTCTAGCCCAAGGTTAGTAAAGGTGCAGCACACCCAGCCACACAGTGCTTGTGTAAACATGTTGACTGAGCTGGGAAGGAGATGCTTTGAGTACGCAGATGAAAATGCAGCCCTGACAACTCCTTGACTGTAGCCTATGAGAGCCCGAGGAGAAGATCCAGACATACCCTGCCCAGATTACAGGTGTTGGGGTCTCAAGTCACTGAGTTTGCAGTAGCTGTTGTGCAGCAATTGGAAACTAAAGCAAGAGTGTTGGTAAATTGTGATGTAGGACTGTAAACTTGAAAACCTCAGGAGATGTGCATCTGAGAAATGTTGCCAAGGATTATTCTGTTGAGCATTCCTGCTCCACCTGGGGAGGATGCAGAAGCACAGTGTAGTCATTATGTAGAAGAAGATGTGTCTGGAAAGTGAGTCTTCCATGACCATGGCTGTGCACTCTTGGTCCTCGAGATTTCATGCACATGCAGTGGTAATGAAATGGATCTGGGCATGGTGCCGTGACCCAGCAGTCAGAGGGAAGAGGCAGGCAGGTTGGATGTTGAGGGTCAGTGGGCACTACATAGTGACTTCCAGGTCAGCGCTGGATATACAGTGAGAACTTAATTCCTCCCCCAACCCCCAAAGAGATAGTAAAAATGGAATTATAAAGGAAAACAAGCAAAAAGAGAGAGTGTGTATAGACATGTGGAAGATACTGTAGACAACAACATGACTATAGGACATGGAGAAAAGCACAGATGATGAATCCCAGACTGAGATTGGACATGTTGGTGATGGACACAGAGATTCAGATGAGAATCAAGGCAGTAAAACCAGCTGCCGCAGTCTCACATTTGTGATCTACTGGAAAGGAATTTTTTTGTAATTCCTAGCACATGGAAGTGAAAACACATTAGGGTCACAACGTCAGCTTATGTCTGTAAGACAACTGACAGCCTTCAATATTCAAAGCTCTTGTTACTTTGAATAATACAGAAAAAGCTTTTTGTGTGAGTTTAATCTATTGAATATAGAAATGCTTTGGAACTAGCCCAGAATGGTCTTTATATTTATCAAACAAATTGTTAAATTATAAAGCATATAGAGTTGGACAAACACACATAACATTCTAAAAATTTTCTGTTTCACAGCATCCTCCTTTTTGGAAGCAAAACTTCCAGAGTTCTATGGCTGAGAAATACTGTGGAAATACACAGCTCAGAGACTGAGCCTCAGTGTACAGCAACCCCAGGACGTTTTTGTTTAGCCCTGCAGCACTGTGGGAGGAAGTTCCCTACTCTGCTGACAGAAATAGATGGAAGCATCATCAGCCTCCACTGGGTGGATAGTGAGAGTGAAGTCTGTCTCAGACCCCTCTGCCACTGAACCTGTCTGGGATCCCAGAGGCTCTGTTGGATGCTCTATAGATGACGAGTTTGAGGGGCTGTCCTGGTTTCTGTTGATACTAGTGCATAAGATTAATACTCCCTACAGAGACACTCTGGCTGGCCTTGCAGGAGATGGTGGCATTTTCCCCTAGAGACATAGTCAAAGAATCTGGAGACTGGGTTGTAGGGAAAGCTGTAGCTACGCCTTCTTAGGGGCTGGCTACAGGTGTGCCTGACCTGGCTTGTGGGGGCGTGGTCAGAGTGACATAGTGGGACTGCGTTTTCGGTTTCGGTTTCTCTTTGCTTCTTGCTGTATAGACCTCTACCACGCCAGCTGGCCAGCTGGCTAGGTTGCTCTGTAAATAAGGCTTTTCCCTATTAAATACCCTTATATTTCTACCTGACTCCGTATTGGTAATTTCCCACAATACTGGGTCAGCACAACGTTCCCAGTGGAACCTGGAATGATAAACACATATTACTGCCACAGATATTGAAAGCTGGCCAGTGTAAAACTATCATGCATGAGGAATTTGTAGCAGCAATCATGACCTACATTCTGAGGAGCTATAACATAAAAGAGAAAAATAAATGTAATGAAATGCCATAATTTCAATGATCATGACAGCAAAGCATAAAAAACAATGGTGGCCACAATGGATACTCCCAGCACTGCATCCTCTCACCTGGAACCCAGAGCAGCAGCACCCACAGCAGTATAGCAGCTGACCCCATCTCTTATATCTGAAATAAAGTCTGCTTCTTAGGCACTGGCAAGCTGCTTTTAAAGATGGTTTGAGGAATCTGCACTGTGGCTAATGTCTCAATATGCAAATCAGCTCAGAAGAGCTTGACTTGGTACTCACAGGACACCTGCTCTTGTGTTACCCTAATGGCAGTTAGGATTATTGTATCCCAGGTGATTTTGCGGCTGGCCATGGGGAATCATCACTTCTCGTTACTGTGAGATTCCATGTGGGGAGAGCACTGACACTGCTCTGCTGTAAGAGATGTGAGTTGTAGGAGCACTGTGATCAAAATAATTGAACTGAAAAAAACATTTTGTTTATTTTTTGTAGATTTCACATGCAACCCAATCCTACTCTCATCTCCCTCTCCCCTCATTTCCACCCTCTGCCTTTGTAACCTCCCCACAAAACAAAATTTAAAAGTAAAACCAAACCCCCCAAACCAATGGAAAAAAAATCTCTGCATGGAAGCTGTAGTGTGGCCCAATGAGTCACACAGTATTCCCTTTAGTCCATATATCTTTACTTGTTAGCTTTTATTTCAGGGTCATTCACTGGTCTGGTTCGAGGCCTCTGGCTTCTGCTACACCATCAATACTGGGCCCTCAGTGGACTCCTCTTGGATGTTCTGTTGTTGCCTTGTGTCCTGGAGATTCTGTAGCTTTGGATCTATATGTCTCCTTCACATGTCCCAGCAGTTCATAGGTGAGGTGGGTGTTGGGGTGGTAGTTGTTGTTCTGTGCCTGGACGGTAGGTGGGTTGGTCAGGCTGCCAGCTTTCTCTCATCATCACCCAGGTGAGCTCTCCAGCACTGCTCTGGCTAGCTCCACCAATGTCACAGACAACATGGAGCAGGGCAGTTCTCCTGCTCTTACACCCTCATAGAACCAGGGTCAGCTCTACTGTTTTGCCCAGGTGAGGTGCAGGGCATGTTCTCCATATTATTGCACTTGGTGAGGAGAAGCAGGACCAGCTCTTCTGTTTTCCTGTTCCTGAGTTTGGCTCTTCTGCCTGTCAGTGGTGGCAAGTGGCCAAGGGAAGGGCATGTTCCCTTTACCCTTGCCATCCCATGCCATACCAGGGAGGGGGTGGGGGCAGCTCTCCTGCTCTCATGCCTACAGGCCTGGCTCATCTGAGCCCCACCAACAGTGTCAGCTCTGGTGTGCTGCCCTGGTGAGATGCCATGCTACTCTCCCAGGTGCTCTGCTGCTGCTGGGCAGGGCCAGTTCTCCCACTGGTGTGGTCCTGGAGCCAGCTCTCTCACCTGCCTCAGGTGGCAAGATGTGAAGGGAGGGAGGATGGTTATCCTCACCCATGCTACCATGTATCAGATGAGGGGGTGGGATCAGTCCTCCTGCTCACATGACCCCAAGCCTGCTCACCTGCACCCCATCAACAGGGTCAGCCCTCTTGTGCTGCCCAGGTGAGTTGCAGGGACTGCTCTCTCAAGTGTGGCTTCCTGGTGTGGGACAGTGCCAATTCTCTCCCTCTCATAACTTCAGGGTTACTTCTCTCACCTGCCGCAGGCAGCGACAGGTAGGGGATGGGGGATGTCATCTCTACTTGATCCCCTCCACTATATGGTAGATGAAGGGTGGGGCCAGATCTCCCACAAGCACTGGGGTCAGCTCGACTATGCTCCCCTGGCTAGGTGCAGGACCCACACTCCTGAGTGCTTCAGCTTTCACTGCCATGACCCCAACAGGGACCAGCTTTTCCAGCCTGCTGTAGGTGGCAAGGGGTGAGGGGTGAGGAGTAAGTGAGGTATCTCTCCCTTGCCTGTGCCACTGAGTGACAGACAGACTGTGGGGCTAGCTCTCCCACTGTGCATACTCAGGGCCTGCTCACCCATACCCCTGCAAGCAGAGACAGCTCTACTGTTCATCCCTGGGGAGGTACAGGGCCCGCTTTCCAGAGTGGTGCGGTTGGTGTTTGGCAGGGGCAACTTTGTGCAGCCTCATCCTCACTGCTCTTGGTTGTAACAGGAGACAAGCACATCAACACAGACCAAAGCTACAGCAGGGCTGTGGACCCATACATGGCCCCCGGCAGCAACCCAGGCCCCAATGATATCATGGCCCCAGGTAGCAATCAGGTCACTTAGATTGGAATGAACCCAATGGCATTGTGGCCTTTGAACCTCCACATGGCCCAGTTGTGGCCCCAGATCCCAGACATTTTCAGTGCCTTCTATGGTGACAGAAGCGTTGGATATCAGAGTAGGTGCTGTCTTCGTCGAGGCAGCAGATCCAGACATGCTCCTGGCTGCAGCTCAGGCCTGCATAGTGCCCTGGGTGCAGCAGGTGTTATTTAGATCTGTATGGGCCCAGCAGCAGTATAGCCCTTGGCACTGAGAAGGCCACTGGTGGAGGCCCAGATCCTGGGAATCAGTGTGGCCTTTGGTAGCAACACAGGTATCATCACAGACTCAGGCTGTAGGACCATGCACCCAGACATGGCCTACTTCTGCAGATCACGACTGGATGACAACATGGGAGCTCCAGACATCAACACAGACCCTCCCAGTTGCATTAGGGTCATGGACCAAGTCATGGCCCTTGGAAGCAGTTCAGACATCTGGCCCTGAGTGGTGGCTGTAGGTTGTTTACCTCAACCCATTCCTCACTGCTTTTGTCCCTTCAACTTTGTCTCTCTCCCCAGCACACTTATCATTCCTGCTTCTCTCTCTCCCATTTTGACACCCTGTATTCACTCACTACAAGGGTGCTCCAAGTCTAGAGACCTGGGTTGGAGCTGTGATTGTTCTACAGAGTCCATCAAGCCTAGAATGAAACTTTAAAAAATGTCTTTACTTTTATTTTATGTGTATGAAGTATCCTGTCTGTATGTCCATACACATCAGTCATTACAACTTTAGTGAAAAATGAGTTCACTATTCAATGATAGCAGATTTTTTAAGTTAGATGTGAGAGCTAATTTATTTTCATATTCTTTACTCATATGTTTTTAAATTCTACAGGATCTCATTTTTATTATGTAAAAAAAAACATATTTGAGAAGATGTCTTCAGTGAAAAAAATACAGCTACAGAAACTGATTTTTATATGTCTAAACCCATACTGCACAGAAACTAAAAGAAATGGTAAGGACTGAATGTTTGAAAGCAACCATCAAGTACAAAGACAGCCACCAGACGCATGAATGCTTACCTGGAACTAACAGCACTTGGTCAGAATCCTGCACTCCTGCCCAGCATTGGTGGTGCACGCCTTTAATCCCAACATTTGTGAGGCAGAGGCAGGTGGATCTCTGTGAGTTTGAGGCCAACCTGGTCTCCAGAGCAAGTGCCAGGATAGGCTTCAAAGCTACACAGAGAAACTGTCTTGAAAAACAACAACAACAACAAAAATCCTGCATTGCTATCAGTCACACCCAGCTTTTCTGTTCCAATCTGGTGTATGGAGAGTGTCAGATGTCCTGACATTGTCTTCACTGTGAAACACAAGGGGCTGGTGACACTGGATTTGTCACTCTCTGGACCCATCAAGTCCACACAGCACCACAATGCTAAACACAAACTTTGTAAGAGCAGGGTCATGAGCTCTTTTTGTAATAAGCATTTCCCTTCTCCATATCACCTGCATTGAAGTCACAGACAAGGACACTTTTAGGTGAAAGTTTTATTCAATATAAGGCAATGACCTAAGTTTCAGGTTCCAGGGGTTTGATTCATAAAAGGTTTTCAGGTCTTGAAGCCCAGTGTTTCCCTCTCAAGGACTGCAGCACATTGCAGCTTGACTGTGTCCAGAAGGCTCATGTGGTAAAACCTTGGTCTTCAGGATGTTGTCCTGATTGATAGTGGAACATTATGAATATGGGGCCAGTGGGAAGGTTTGAGGTGACTAACACTATACTCATGGGGAGACTGTGTGTCTGTGATCTCCTCTTCCTTGGCCACAAGATGCTCAGATTTGCTTCACACACTCATGTCCTGATGTGCTGCCTCACCACAGACTCACACAGGACCTTCCTCTCACAGAGCAGAACATCCCAAGCTAAGCCAATGTTAAGCTCATTTATATCCTTTTCTTCCAGCGATGGAAAAAAGTGATGGATACATAGGTCTTCACCCTATCGATGCAATTCAGAGCCAGAGATGCTGAAGTGATTGCATGGCTAATACTGGAGAACACACACTCAGTTGATGTTAGTGAGATAAAGAATTTCAGCTTTGCTTTTCTAGTTCTGTAGGGAAAGTCACTGGGATATTGATATGGATTGTATTTTTGTTTCACATTGGTACCAGCAGCTCCCATCACTTTCTGTATCAATTATTTTCATTTTTCTATGTCCCAATGATTTCATTATAAGGGTCTTTAACCTCCTTGTTTAAATTGGTTCCTGGGAATTTTATTTGTTTTGAAGTTGTGAATGGAATTTCCTTGATTTATTTCTTAGTAAGCTTGTTACTATTACACAGAACAGCTACTGACTGTTGTATATTGACTTTATATCCTGAAATTTGCTGAAAGTATTTTCAGGTTTAAGAGTTTTCTGGTGGGGTTTTGAGAGATTTTTTAAGCTTAAGAACATATTACTTATAAATGTAATTTGAGTCCTTCATTTACTATTGATATCCCTTTTGTTTCTTTCCCTTCCCTTTTTACTCACAGTGAGACTTTGAGCATTACACAGAATAAGAGAAGGGAGTGGGTATTGAAACTTTTCTCACTCCAGATTTGAGAAATAACAGTCTCAATTTCTTCCACTTAATATAGTTATGGTGATAGTTTGTCATTTGTCTTCTTTACTGCTTTCAGGAATGATCCTTCTCTTCGTTGTCCCTTTAGTGACTTTATCATGATTCTAGACGGCTTTCTGTACTGACTGAGATGACCATTAGATTTTCTATTCTTAAGAAGTTTGTGTTGAGTTGAGGTTATTCCTGCATTTTTTTTCAATACAGAGTTTCTCTGTGTATCTTTGGCTGTCTTGGAACTCACTCTGTAGACCAAGCTGACCTTTAACTCACTGAAATGCCTCTGCCCCTGCCTCCCATGTACTGGGATTAAGGTCATGGTCACACTGTCCTGTTTTCTGTTTTTGAACCAACCTTTCATCCCTGGATTGAAACCAGCTTTGTCATAGTATGCCCTCCTCTTACTCTGTTCTTAGATTTGGCTTGTAGGTATTTTCTTTTAGGGGGAGATGTTAAAATCAGCAAAATTCATCTCTTTGTTATGTTTCCCTATGTCTTTGTGTTGTCATCTGGGTAATGCTGGCTTCATAGTGTGGGAAAAAAGACTAAGATTTGATCTTGCCCTTCTTAATCCCTCTACTATACAAGCTTGAAAATGTTTATCTCATTGGCTATTTAATGATTTTCTTGGAAAATGTCCTCCTTGACTACAGGGTCTACTTCCCCTTCACAAAAGAGCTGGGGAGATGGAAAACAGGATACAAGGTTATCAGTATAAGACTCAGCAGCCTGGAATCAACTGGTTTTCCTGTATTTATATTTGTCTGACCCAGTACTAACACCATCATTTCCTAGGTTATATCCACTAACAGGGTAAGCTTTTGGAAAGTTTCAGTATACTGGTCAGGGCCAACAGAAAAATCCCCTAAAGTCAGATATAATCTGGTTTAAGTTTTGCAAGGAAAGGGAATTTGAATTCTGGAGGGAAAAAACTGCCTGGATATTTCCTTTAAGGGGAAAGTAAAGGAGTCGGGGGACTACTTGATGGTTGTTAATTAATAGAGAAACCACCTATTGTTTCCTCAAGAGGCATTGATCCAGCACAGATGCAGTATTAGTGGAGGCTAGAAGGGAAGCAATTTGTATTTATTATCTCTTAAAAACCCATACAAAACCCAGCAAATCTTAAGTGTTAGAAAAGTCAAAGGGGGAATACTGAAGGTTGGAGGGAAGAGGCAGAGAGGTGGTCAGGGAGATATGGCTGAAGAAGGGAAAAATCATTGAAAGTTAAGTATGTGTAAATAAAAATTTAAATGAATAAATAATAATTAAGACACAATCACAAAGGTCTACATCTTGTTAGAAAATCATACATAGGATGAAACAAACATGCAAATCAGTTTATTTATTTATTTATTTATTTATTTATTTATTTATTTATTTTACAGAAACCCTTCAAGAGCTTTCAGGATCTAGGGGGAACTCTGTTTCCACATGCTTTTTTATTTTTATTTTATTTTTTATTTATTTGAATTATAAACAAGATTGAATTACATGATGATCCCAGTTTCCTTCTCCCTCCCTTCTTCCTCTACCACCCCCCACCATAAATCCTACCTATCATATGTCCTTTCTTCTAATCTACACCTGACTCAAATTTCTGCTTCTTCCTGACCTCTGCATCCTTCCTTTTCTTCCCTTCTCACTCTTGTAGCTTCCTCCCCCTTCTGATGTTCTCAATTTGCTCAGGGGATGGTGATCCTTTCCCTTCTCCAGGGGACAAAGTTTGTCTCTTTTAGGGTCTTCCTTGTATACTAGTTTCTCTTGAAGTGTGGATTGTAGGATGGTAATCCCTTACTCTATGGCTAAATACCACATATGAGAGAGTACATATCATGTTTGTCTTTTTTGTGATTGGGTTACTTCGATCAGAATGGTTTCTTCGAGTTCCATCCATTTTCCTACAAATTTCAAGATTCCATTGTTTTTTTTCTGGTGAGTAGTACTCCATTGTTTAAATGTACTGAAAGACCTCAGACCCCTAAGGGGCACAGGATCCTGAGGAGACCCTGAGACTCACATATATACAACAAGGACATCTGTTCAGTGATATTCATAGCAACAGTATTTGCAATATCTAGAAATTGGAAGCAGCCTAGATGTCCTTCATCTGAAGAATGGACAGAGAAAATATGGTATATTTATACAATGGAGTACTACTCAACAGAGAAAAAAACAATGGCATCTTGAAATTTGCAGGAAAATGGATGGAGCTAGAAGAAACCATTCTGAGCATGGTAACCCAATCACAAAAAGACAAACATGATATGTACTCACTCATCTGCGGATATTAGACATAGAATAAAGGATTTCTAGCCTACAATCCACACTGCTAGAGAAGCTAGTAAACAAGGAAGAGCCTAAGAGAGATACATGGTCCCCTGGAGAAGGGGAAAGGGTCGAGATCCCCTGAGCAAATTGGGAAATGGGAAGAGGGTGGAGGGAGCTAGGAAATTGAGAAATGGAGACTAGAAGTGGTGAGGAAGACAGGGAACAGATTGTTTGAGTAGGGGGAAGATTAGATAAAAATAAGAATGCAGATTCCATAGTAGAGGGAGACATTTTTGGTTTACAGAGAAATCAGGCACTAGGGAAATGTCTGGAGATCTACAAAGAGGACCCCAGCTAACAATCTAAGCAACAGAGGAGAGGCTACTTTAAATGCCCTCCCCTGATAATGAGATTGATGACTGACTTATATGCCACCCATTAGCCTTCATCCAGCAGCTGGTGGAGGTAGAAGCAGACACCCACAACTAATCACTGAACTAAACTGGAATCCAGATGCAGAGAAGGACTAGTGAAGAGCAAAGGGGTCCAGACCAGGCTGGTGAAACCCACAGAAACAGCTATCCTGAACATCGGGGTACACTTGCTCCCCAGCCTGATAGCTGGTATAACAGCATGGGACTGATCCAGACCCCAGGAACATTGGTTTCATAAATCTATAGGACCTCCGGTAGTAGTTCAGTTCTTATCCCAAGCATAGGTGTGTACTTTGGGAGCCCATTCCACATAGAGGAATACTACCTGAGCCAAGACACATGTGGGCGGGCATAGGCCGTATCCCAAATGATATGATAGACTGTAATGACACCCTATGGAATTCCTCACCATCCAGGGGGAGCAGAAAAGATATGTGATAGGTAGGGTTTTATTTGGGGGGCAGGTAGGGGAGGAGGGAAGGGAGAGGGAACTGGGATTGTCATGTAAAACAATCTTGCTTCTAATTCATATAAAAAAATAAACAAAAAACCCCATTACTTGGGAATTTAGGCATCATTCTCTTGAAACTGGTTCCTTCTGTTTGGGGGCACTGTCAGTCCCAAGGGGATCTTGAGAAAACCCAGAATCATGGCCAACTCCTGTGTGTAGTAGTCTGCAATGCTGCATCATTCCAAATATCTTAGATGTGGGAGCACCTAGGCCACTGCTTCAAGGAGTCTAGTTTGATAAAACTATATTAGTCTGAAAGGAATCCACAGCTTTTCATCTTCAGTGGAAACAAAAGCAGAGCCTCTTTTCCAAAGTAAAATGTCTTTAGAGGTAAATTTTGAAGTCAAGGCATTTTCAAAATAGATAGGATTCAAAATATATAGGTTGGATTATTTCAGCAACATTTATACTCAACTGTCTGTTAGCAGCTGTTGCTATATCTCAGTAGTAAACAATATAAAGACAATACAATAACATACATATCCCGAATGTCTGTATATTTTCCATCTTTACAAGGCTTTTTTATTGCTCTATTTCTTTTACTTTTATTTTTTGCTTTTTCTTTTTTTTGAGACAAGGTTTCTCTGTATATTTTTGTCTTTCCTAGAATTCCCTCTGTAAACTAGGCTGGCCTTCAAATCACAGATATTTTCCTGCCTCTGCCTCCACAGTGCTGAGATTAAATGTGTGTGCCACCACACCCAGTTACTATATTTCTTTTCTTTTTTCTTTAGGACTTTCTTTATCCTTTTTCTTTTCTCTCTTAACCCTTTGCATATTTTTGAATACTGTAAATCATTTAGAGTTTTTTCTCTGAATCTATTTTTCTCTGAATCTATTTATACCTCTATCTTTTTCTGACTCCTTTAATATAGGTGACAATGGTGTGGCTAGGGCAATATTGGAGGCCACTGTCAGTGGTTCCAATATCTAACTCATTCTATATGGAGGGATACCTTGCTCAGCCTAGACATGGGTTGGGGTTGCCTTGGCCCTGCCTCAAGGAGATGATGGGACAGACTTAGTAGACTTCCTAGGGGAGGCCTTCCCCTCTCCAAGAAGCAGATTTGAGGTAGGGTGTTGGAGAAGTGGGGGAAGTGGGAGAAGGGAGGGGGAGCAGAGATTGGAATATAAAAATAATTAAATTAATTAAAAAATAAGTCTTTACCAAGGTAATCTTCCCAATGAGCTCATGGCCTGGTATGCTGGTGATATCCATGGCATTAGTGATAATGTATTGAAGCTCTGCCATTTAGTTTTTTACTACAGTTATTTGCTTAAATGGTTTCATATCCAAAGAATGAAGGCTTAGTTACTTTTTATAAAAATACAAATAGAAACAAATTAGATTTGAATAGTCATGATCTGTCATTTCTCTGTTCATAGCCATGTTCAATAATAATGGGAGGGAATCTGAGTAATGTGTTCTGTATGGAATAGGGGAGAACTTAGGACAATCCAAACAGACATGAATCCTAATATTGCTTACAGCTTTGGTGAAGGCACACTACTCACTGTAAAAAAAAGCTTTTCTGACTAAGGTTAAGAACAGCATAGATCTAGCAGTGTAAATATAAATATTTAGAGGGCAATGTGACCATTTAGCAAAACATCTACAGTAAGTCTTCCCGTTGGGTCTATGACTTCCTTAGTCATGGGTTTCTGGCCAGGTTTATAGTACTAAAATGAAATCCTTCCTCTGGAGCATGCTTAAACTCAAATCAGAAAATGGTTGACTTCTCTAGTATCAGCCATGCTACTATTACACCAGAGGGTACATCTTACTTGGCAAGCCAATTGTGTTTAGCACTGGATGAAATCACTGACATATTTTCTCCTTTTGCAGCCTGCATTGGGTCTTCCAGCACTATAAAAGCCACCCAGGAAACAGGAAGTTTATTGTCCAGCGTGAGACTGACTTCTCTGTGTGCAGCATCCAAGGCACATGGTATCTTTAGTAATAGTGTCTAACCAATTAGTTATGGTTGGTAGCCAAGTGTGATGGCAATAACCCGAGTTGTTTTGGGTGCTTTGAGGGCTCCCATGAACAATAATTCATAGTACAGCAGCCATGCCTAGCTCTGTGATTTTCACTTAGTATCCTATGGCTTCTGAGAGCAGAATTGTCCATGCATACAGGGAGGCCCTTTTCAAAATCTTTTAAAAACAACTTTAATTGGCTTATAGAATAGTGGATTTCATAAGGCTTCTTCTCACAGTCTTAATTTTTGTTGACTCTCTCCCTACTTTCCTCCCATTTCCCTGCTTTCATCTCACCTAAACCTTTAATCCACAGTCTTCAGCACTTGATAGGGAAATATAACAATGCTATTAGACTTTAAAGGTTGCTGTTGGACTTACTAATTTATATTACATAAAAACTGTTATATGTCATAAGACCGAATTTCTAAAAGTTTCTGAAATAGTCCCAAACTTAGCTCTGGTACTTTTGCAATGTGTTTATATGAAATAGGGCTTTTGGTCCTAATATACATATTTACTCTGAAATTTGTTGAAGTTACTATATCTACTAAGAATCAAATATTCAGACAAAATTTAATTCTTTTCTAGAAATTAGCATGCCAACCTTTTGTCACCTTATAAATAACTTATTTATTCTTTTGAATTTCAACCACAGCCCCTCCTCCCATCCCCTACCTTCACCCCCAGCCCACTTCCATTCTCTTCTTCCTCACAGGTAAGGTCTTTCATGAGGAGTCAGCAAAGTCTGAAACAGTAGGTTGTGGCAGGGTCAAGCCTCTCTCTCATATAGTAAGGCTGAGCATGTTATCCCACATAGGGAATGGGCTCCAACAAGCTAGCTTATGTACCAGGTTTGTATCTTGGTCCTACTTCCAGGGGCCCCTCTGATAGTGTGAGCTTCACAACTGTCTCCCACATATGGAGGGCCTAGTTTGGTCCCCTGGAATCTCTATTGCTGTCGGTCTGGAGTTCATGAGTTTTCAAGAGCTTTTCTCAACTGTCTCTGTAGTTTTCTCCTTCATGATCTTAACTTCCCTTGCTCATATATTCTCTCCCATTTCCCTTTGACTGTATTCCTGGAGATTGGTTTGGTTCTTGGTTGTGGATCTGTTTTTCTGGTTCTATCAATTACTGGATGAAGGCTCTAAGATGATAATTGGGGTATCTACCAATCTGGTTAGAGGGGAAGGCCAGTTTGGCCACCCTCCCCACTATTGCTGGGAGTCTTATCTAGCATCCTCCTTGTGAATTCTTGGGTATTACCCTAGCACCAGATTTCTCCCAACCCCATTAGTGGCTGTTTCTATTAAGATATCTCATTGCTCTACCACTGCATCTCTCCCCCCTTAACCACCCCTTTCTCTTATGTTTCATCACCTCTCCCCTTTCCCTTGCCACTCCTATCCCCAGTTTTCTCAGTAGATCTTATCTAATTCCCTTCCTAGGGAAATCCATGTGTCCCTGTTAGGGTCCTGCTTGTTACATAGCTTCTCTGGAGCTGTGGATTGTAATCTGTTTATCATTTGCTTTACTTTTAGTATATACTTATGAATGAATATGAATCGTGTTTGTCTTTCTGAGTCTGGTTTATCTCACTCAGGATTAAATAAAGGTAGATTCAGCAATCTATCCTTTTATCTTATTATATATAGCTATATATCTACATTTATCTATCTATGTATATATATCTTCCTGTTTTCTTTTCAAAATAGCTTCAATAATATATCCTTTTATCATATCATATCCTTATCCCTCCTATTTTTTTTAACCAATAGCAACTTTCGAACAATGCCCTAAACAATGACAAGTATCCATAACCTATTGAATGGCCAAAAAACACCCACCCTACCTCTTGGGATTGTTGGTGTCATGTTCTTAAATTTACTTCTCACTGTCTAAGGCAATGGCATCTATGGGAATCCTGAACATAAAAAATTGGGTTAACTGTCAAGCTGTATTTTTTTATCCAGTGTTTGCATAATGGGAATATCCAGGGCTTGTTTGAAGTACTAGTTAGAGTAGTCTGTGAGGCTGGATCATCTCAGCTAGCCTCCTGGAAATTGTTCTGAGCACTTTGTAGTCCCAAACCCATCTTTAGTTGGAATTGTTCAGTCTAATGATGTTGTCATAGTCCTGATGAAATTATTGTTGTGGGGCCCTGTCCTCCTTTTGGAAACTTCAAAGGTTGCTGTTAGGTGTGGTCATGGTTCACTCGAGAAAACTGGTAGAGGCTCATACCTGAAATCACGTACAGGAAGGTAGAGGAAACTTTTTTCTAGAATTAGTTAGTACTCTATATGACCATTAATATCATGACAAAAACTTCAAAATAAATATATATCAACCTTATAAATTTTTATATAAATATAATATTTATGTGCTTTAAGAAAAGCTGTTAAAAGTTGACATAAAGCTAAAGGATTAAGATTACTAGCAATACATTAGTCCTTATATATTTATTTTTCTTCTGTTTCATATCATGTGGCTCTTCTGACATGAGACAGAGATTTTTGATTTTTGATTAACAAGCATGCCTGTGTTCAGAGAAGGAAAGAGCCATGCCCCAACTACAAAACTGGCTGTAGAATTTTTAATTTTTTATAAATTTATTTTTTACCTTCCAATTCCAGTTCCCTCTCCCTCCTCTTCTCCTACTGTCCCCATATCCCTCCCCCATCTGCTCCACAGAGAGGGTAAGGTCTCCCCTAGGAAGTCTACTAAGTCTGTCACATAATCTCATTTAGGCACCTTCCCACCCCCACACCCCTGTGTCTAGGCTGATCAAATGGATATAATTTTAAAAAATCATCCTGAGTGAGGTAACCCAGATCCAGAAAGACAAACATGGTATGTACTCACTTATAGTGGATATTAGCTATAAGGTAAAAAAGAGAATCATGTTACAATCCACAGAGCCAGAGAATCTAAGTAAGAAGTAGAGCTCAAGAGACCTCAAAGATGCATGGATCTCTTGGAAAGAGAAAATAGAATAGATTTTGCAGGTGGACTGGTGGTGGGTGTGGATGGGAACAGGAGGGATCAGGCTGGAGCAGGGAAGGATGGAGGGAATGAGTACTGGAAGAGGTGTCTGGAATTGGTGGAAACTTGCAAACCTCATATAGTGGAAACTACCTGGAATCTATGAGGGTGACCCTTGCAAGGACTCCTAGTAATGGGAGATACAGAGCTTGAGTAGGTTGTCTTCTATAACCAGACTAGGCTTCCGCTGATAGGACTGGGATATCAACCCAGTTATAAAACCTTTGACCTACACTTTGTCCTGTCTGCAAGATGTGCTGGGGTAATGGTGGCAAATAACTTGTGGGAGTGGCCAAGATAGGATCAGTCCACTTGAGGCCTACATCATGAGAAGGAGCCCATGCCTGACACTGCCTGGATGGTTGGTCAGGAATCAGAGGCTTGATAACTCAGAGATCTAGGTTAGAACAAAACACAATTAGAAAAAAAGAACTCAACAAAATGATTCCTAATGATATTTTGCTACACTCACAGATCAAAGTCAGGCCCAAACACACTCAGAAAGGCATTGTCTAGTAGCCAATGGAAGCAGATGTAGAAATCCACAGCCAAATGACAGGTGCAGCTCAGGGAACCATGCAGAAAAGGAGGAGAAAAAAACTGAGGGAGCCTGTGTGGTCAAGGACACCATGATAACATGCCCAACAGAATCAGCTAAGCAGGGGTCATAAATGATCATAGAGACTGAAGCAGCAATTATGAAGCCTGCACTAGGTCCTATACATATATGTTATGGTCGTGTAGTTTCGTGTTCTTTTGGGACTCCTATCGGGGAGTGGCGGCTGTCTTTGCCTCTTTTGTGGCTTTTTGGGACCCCTTTCCTACTCCTGGGTTGCCTCATCTGCCTTGATGTGAGAGCTTGTGCCTAGTCTTATTGCATCTTTTTAATGCTGTGTTCAGTTGATATTTCTGGGAGGACTGCTCTTTTATTATGGGAAACAGAGGGGGATAGGATTTGGGGGTGAGGGGAAGTGAGAGAGAACTGGGAGGAGTGGAATAGAGAAAATGGAGATTATTCTGGATATAATATATTAGAGAAGGAGAATAAAAAATAAATATATCTTTAAAACAACAGCCATTCAGATGAGCTAATAAAAGGTAAAATCTGTCAATGAGACAGTTAGGAGCAAAACAAATGAGAAGGGACTCCCCAGGTTTTTAGCTTGGACAGTGTCCTAATTATCTTTCCATTGCTGTGATACATAACATGACCAAAAGCCTCTCAGGGAGGAAAAGGATTATTTGGTTTGCAAGTCTTGATCACAGTCCATCATTGAAGGAAGTCAGGGCAGTAATTCCAGCAAGAATAGAAAAAGGAACAATGGAGAAAAGACACTTACTCCATTCCCCATGCTTGCTTCCTGTGACTTGTAAAAACAAAACAAAAGCAACAACAACAACAACAACAAAATAAAAACCCAATCAAAGAAAACTAAGCAGTACTGAGCACAGGGTAACTGTATTCCTAAATATAATATGCAGTATAAAGGCAGAAGCCATGGCTCAGAATCACTGAATTCATCCCCAATGTATAGGGCTCTGGTTGTTCCTATCGATGAGAAACTTGGGTAGTTTTCTACCCCCAAACCTTTTGTTGAACTTCTTTTATGCTAGTAGAAGCTCTTGGTTCCCTGTAAAGTATAATTTTCTCCTCCTAACTATCTCTATTAGAGTATTGTATAGACAGACTAACATGAAAAACAGAGTTTCCAGTACTCTGGGAAATACAGCAGCCAGGACATGGTTTTCTTGTTCCTGAGTTGTGGCTTTAAAGAGTCCCATCAGTATGTAACATCATGAAGGACAAAACCTTCATGTGGAGGCCTATCCCAAAGTGAGGGGATGAGAGAAGTTGGAAAGTGACTATGAGCTGAAGAAAGATGCCACAGTGTCCAGAGGAGACTAAGGAGAGAAAGGTGGGAGGGAGAGGGAGAGGGATGATGGAGAGGGATGAGGGAGAGGGAAAGGGAGAGGGAGAGGGAGAGGGAATGAATATGAATTAATGTATCCTGTTTCTTTTCTGCCTTTTAGCTTGACTCCATGTCTTTTAAGTCTTTTATGTGCAACACTGAATACCACAGAGGAGACTAAGGACACAACACTGCTCCATGTAGCAGTCAGTTACATTGTTTTTCACTGTCCACATACTGATTACTCAGCTGTTGCTCTTGGAGGAGTCCCTGAGGCTAGTGCAGGTGGGGCAACCAGGCCTATGGGGAGTTACTGCTCAGGACTCAATCACTGTGGGTGGCATCTTCAGTGTTTGAAGACAGTAATAAACTGCAAAGTCCTCAGGCTGGAGGTCTTCAATAGTGAGGGTGAATTCTGTTCCAGATCCACTGCCAATGAACCTGGTGGGGACTCCATCAATCCTGGTGGAGGCATGGTAAATGAAGGTCTTGATGGTCTCCCCCTGTCTCTGCTGATACCAGGACAAGTAGTGCTTTCCATCTGTGTAGAGGAGGCTCAGACTGGCCCTGCAGGTGACTGAGACTCTCTCTCCTGGAGATACATGAAGGGACTCTGCTGGCTGGGTGAGCATGATCTGTCCCTTGGATGCTGTAACAAGAGGCACAATGAGATAGAGAGACTGTGAGACCCTAGATCAGAGGTTCCTCCTATCAAGAGGCCATTACTTGCCCGACCTGTGCTGCAAATGGCCTTTGGTCCTTATCACTTTCAAACACAGTCATTTCTAGGGAAACACAGTTATTTCTAGGGAAAAGTCACTGTGGCATGTTATCTCACCTGTGACATGTAGGAGGAAGATGAGGAGTAGTGCAGCCAACATATTGCTGCCTCTCTGGCCTCTGAGAATGCCCTGGTCTAACAAGAGACTCCATTTATAAGCCCTGATCACTGGGAGGAGCCAGTGAGAGATGTTAAAGCAAACCCAGATGAGAATGAAGGCTGAGCAAATGGAGTGGAGGGCTGTGGTTGTACCTGGCTACTACAGCCTCTCATCATCTACTGCCTGCCTTTACCCTTACCCGTGAGGATTTCCTCAGGAAGTGTCACAGGTGCTGTGACTATTATGGACAGCCACTGCTACCTCCATGGCAATCAGTAGTCTGGCACTGAGGGAGATCTCTCTCATGAATTAATAATTCCATAGAAGGAAGTCCATCCACATGGGGAAGGGCCTAGGCCTGGCCCAGGATGATGGGGTAGACTTTGGGGAGCCCCTTTTGAGGGCCTTACCCTGCCTGGGGAATGGAAGGGGATGGCTAGGGGCAGGTGGGATGCTGGGGGGGAGGGGAGGGAGAGGTAGAAGGGATTAACATCTGAAGCAAGCTTGTTCCTAATTTGAACTAATAAAATAAAATAAATATTAAAAAAGAAAAGAAAAAAAAAGAAGGAAGTCCATCATTTGTGCCTAAGCTACAAGAATGAGGCCTAATGCTGCTTTGTGAGGGCTCAGACAAGGCTCAGCTGCCCCTGTGACTGTGGGCAAAGCCACTACTGCTCTGGAATGCTGCTTCCATCCTTTACCTGGGCATGGTGCTAAACTGTGACCTGGAAACATCTCATCTAACAACCTATTCTTCCTCTAACTCTACCTTTCTGCTCCCCCATCTCCTCCTCACCACTCCTCTTCTCCCCTTCTCATTCTTCTAGCTCCCTCTCCCCTCCCCCATGCTCCCAATTTGCTCAGGACTTCTTGTCCCTTTCCCCTTCTCCAGCAGACCATGTCTGTCTCTTAAGACTCCTCCTTATCACCTAGCTTCTCTGGCAGTGTGGATTGTCAGCTTGTAATCTTTTCCTCTATGTCTAAGATTCATATATGAGTGAGTACATATCATGTTTGTCTTTTTGTGATTGGGTTACCTTGCTCAGAATGGTTTCTTCTAGTTCCATCCATTCCTGCGAATTTCAAGATTCCATTGTTTTTTTTTCTGCTTAGTAGTACTCCATTGTGTTAATGTACCATATTTTCTCTATCCATTCTTCAGTTGAGAGGCGTCTAGGCTGCTTCCAGTTTCTGGCTATTACAAATAATGCTGTTATGAATATCGTTGAAAAATGTCCTCGTTGTATGCATATGCATCTTTTGGGTATACACCTAGGAGTGTAATTGCTGCATCTTGTGGTAATCTGATTCCCATTTTCCTGAGGAGTCGCCATACTGATTTCCAAAGTGGATGTACAAGTTTGCACTCCCACCAGCAGTGGAGGAGTGTTCCACTTTCTCCCCATCCACTCTGTTATAGACTGTGACTGGCCTTTTTTGATTTTAGCCATTCTGACAGGAGTAAGATGGTATCTCAGAGTTGTTTTGATTTGCATTTCCCTGGAAAATCCCACAAATTTGAGAGGCAATGTTACTTAGATATTTCCTGTCACAGTAGAATCTCTTCTGGTGGTAACATTAACTTGCTTAGAGGCACTTAAGCATCACTCTGTGTCTCTGCATCCTTGGGCATCATGGGCTGTTTGAGGAAGATAGTGAGTAGGTGGACATCTCTCTCTTTTCTGGATTCAAGTTCCTCCGGCTCCCCGAAATGTGAGATAATATTCTTCTGTACTTGTAATAAGAGTTGCTGCCTCTTACACAGTCACTGTCTCTCGGGCACTCAACTCCTACCTTGCAGAGCATGACTCAGCCAGAGTTATCTTTAGTTCCACAAGTCAGAATCAGGAACACACTCCTCATTGACATAAAAGCACAACTCTCACCTCAAAGGGTATATAAGAGATAGTTTATTCTAGAGCCAAATATGAGTGACCATTGATCCCTGAAACAAAGCTTCAAGTTTCCCCAAACACCATGTTCCAATCTGGCATCAGTTTTACGAAAATCTTATAGCAACTGAGCAAAGAAAGCCATAGATCAATACACTTTTCAGATTAAATTGGTGGAAACATCAAGTGGACAGGTTCCTGAAAAGCAGAGCAGTCTCTGGGATTGAGGTCAGCAGAAGATTTCATAGAGGAACTCAAACACATCCAGAGGGATTTTATATCCCAATGTGTTGATTCCTTGTGCCCTAGCCTTTCTGAGGTTTCCCTGTGGGTGCTCTAAGTGATATCCCTTCAGGAACACTTTGATCTCTCAAAATTAACAAAACAACAATACATGTCCCATTATCATTCTGTGTAAGAAAAGAAATAATTTGGGTTTCCTAAAAAATCAAAAGGAGATGTCTTGGTACAGATTATAGAGGGAAGTTGAATCACTTAGATGATCTTTAAGCCAAATCTATAAATGTCATCAGGCACTAAAAAGACTGATAGGGATGAGCAAGAACTACAGATGAATGCTGGGTATGTTTACTTATGGATGAACTTACTTTACAGTGAGTAAAGCAGGAGATGTAAATTAATGGACAAACTTACTTTACAGTGAGTAAAGCAGGGTCTTCCTATCCTCTAGTCCCAAAGGTAATTCTGGTTCAACTCAACAACCTCACAGATTGAAGAGTCATTACAATGGGCCCTATTCAGAGTGGAGAACACTCAGTCCCCTTCATCATCTTTCTCTGTAAGCTAGAACCAAGGTAGGGTAGTTTGAATGAATGAGAAAATTTCTTCATAGACAACCTCCTTAGAAATCTCCTCAGATAGTGGTGCTGTTTCGGGAGTGTATAGAACTTTTTGGATAAAGAACCTCCCTGGAGGAAACATGTCACTGTTGTTGGTTTTTGAGTTTTTATGGCCTCACCTCACTTCTAGTTCATGCTTGCTTCCTGGGTAAAGTAGGAGGCTGAGATATGATCTTTCAGCTTTCGGCTTAGGGCTTGTACCACTGTGCTTTCCGTGCCATTATGAACATGTAGCCCTCAAGCCCTTTCTTGAGTTGTTTTTGATCATGGTATTTTATCACAGCACCAGAAAAGAAACAAATACAGGGTGCATTCTATTAAATATACTCAGAGACAAACACAGACTTTATAAAATAAAAACAAATGACTCAGGCATTTGGGAGATAGCTCATTGGTAAAGTCTTTGGTATTCAAGGAGAAAGAACTGAGTTGAGATCCCCATCAGCCACCTAAGATGCCAGCTATGGTGGTGCAAGTTTATAATCCCAGAGCTGGACAGGTAGAGAAACAGGAGGATTCCTGGACCTTGCTGCCCAGCCAGATTATTAAAGTCACCCCTCTTCTTAGGCGACTCCAGATTGTGTCAAGTTGACACATGCTTTTTAATGTCTTAAAATTATACAAAGTATTTTCATTTAAAAAATTAAATTTGCTATATTTTTGTTTTTTTGTTTTTTCAAGATAGGGTTTCTCTGTGTATCTTTGGAGCCTATCCTGGCCCTCACTTTGTAAACCAGGCTGGCCTAGAACTGAAAGATATCTGCCTGCCTCTGCCTCCCAAGTGCTGGGATTAAAGGCGTGCACCACCAACGCCAGGCATAATTTTCTTTTTAAAACAAGTTCTTCTAAGTGTGTGTTTATATCTACATACTTGGGCTGTTCTAAACCTTCATCAGAGAAGATTCTTTTTACAGTGGGTGGCAGTCAATGGACAGTCAGAACTGGTGAAACAGTAGAGAATAAGAGACAGTGTACTCATCCCTAAATGGACATCTATCAACCCCATGCCAAAAAGGCTTTGGAATATTAAGAAGAGACAGCTTTTGTCATCAGAAACAGATGCAGAGATCCACAGCCAAACATTAGGTGGAGCTCAGGGAATCCTATGATAGAAGGGAAGGAAGGATTGTAGGAGCCAGAAGGGTAAAAGACATTGAAAAAAAATCCACAGAATCAACTAACCTGGGCTCATAGGGGATCACAGAGAATGAAACAACTAGGGAGCCTGCACAGGTCTAACCTAGGGCTCTGCATATATGTTAGAGTTGTGTATCCTGGTCTTCTTGTGGGACTCCTCACAGTGGGACCAGTGGCTGTCTCTTACTCTTTTACATGCTCTTGGAACCCTATTCCACATACTGATTGCCTCATCCAGCCTTGATATGAGGGGAGGTGCATAGTCCTACTGTAAATTGATATGCCATGTTTGGTTGCTATCCGTGGGAAACCTACCCTTTTATGGAGAGAAAGAGAGGAGGAGTGGATGTGGTGTTGTTGGTGCCAACACACTGGGAGAAGAGAATTGAGAGGAAACTGTAATCTGGATATTAAAAAAATCATAAAAAATAAAAGATAAAAAGAAGAGGAAACAAAGAATGCAAGAACCAGGTGATGGGGAACAGTAATGTGAAATGCCATCTTTTGAATATGATTACTCTATCTCACTCATGAACTCACAGCAGTTGGAGTTATATACTGGTGTATATGGGGTAGATTATCCCTAGGTATCCCCACTCACTGAGGAGATATCTATATTTGATTGGTTCTGGGAGAAAGAAATAAACTTTCCTTCTTTAAGTTGCGTTTTGTATGGTCTTGGCTCACATCCATGAGAAATAATGCCTTGAACTTGTGTTAATTTTTCATGGAACAGATAAAAAAAATCTAGCAATGTAATTTCATATGTAGTCAACTAGGATTGAAAACTTGAAATGTGCATAAATGTGTACCTGCATTCAGTCAAATGCTGCAAAAAATCATTTTGTTGAGCTTTCTCGCCACCTTTTGGAAGGAAATGAAAGCACAAAGAAGGCCAAGGTACAGAGAGATAGGAGGTAACTAATCATCTGCAATTGTGGGTGTAGAAGCCTAAACATCTGGACTTATCCATTTTCATTGTTGGAGCAATTGGAAAATGAAAAAAGCTGGATAAGATGACACATGCCTGGGATCCCAGAACTCAGCAGGAAAAGACAAGACAGTAGGATCATGAGTCCAGCAGGAAATACATAGTGGCTCCTAAATCGGACTGGGTTGCTTACTGAGAACTTGTCAAAACAAGCAACAAGACAAAAAATAAAAAAGGAAAAGAAAGATAGAAAAAACAATAGAAGAAATGCTGACAAGGCATATGGAAGGTATAAAAACACAAATACAGGGCAAGGAAAAAAGGACAAATAAAATGTCTTAAAAATAAGGAAGCCTTTTGGAATGGATACAGGGATGTGGTCATGAAATCAAAGCTGCAGAAATACTTGTAGCACAGACATATTTCTGAAAGTGTCTAGAAAACTGCAAGGTCAAAGAACCAGAAGCAAAGAAAAGAATATTAAGGCAAGAATGTAAGTCTGTATCTGAAAGACAAATAGTTAATGATTTATCTATTCAAAACTCTTTCTAGTTTAAGGAGAAAACTTTATTTTTATTAAAAAAATTTTGCTGTATACAAGAGGTTATTGAGCCTAAAATACTTTAAGAAATGGTGATGGAGAAGTCTTTAGTAAGCAATTTATTAAAGAGTAAAACATTTAGGGTGAGACAAGCACATACCAGTTTAAAGGCTTTCTTTTTAAATTCATTTTTTTAGTTTTTAAAGTTATATAATTAATTTTTTTTAAGATTTATTTTTATTTCATGTGATTTGATGTCTTGCCTGCGTATGTGTCTGAGTGAGGGTATCAGATCCTCTGGAACAGGAGTTACAGACAGTTGTAAGATGCTATGTGGGTGCTGGGTCCTCTAGAAGAGCAGCCAGTGCTCTTAGCTGTTGAGTCATGTCTCCAGACCAGATTTTCTTTTTAAATTTAAATTTAAAATATGCATTTTTAATTTTTTCTTGAAAGAAATTTCATAAATATATATTTTGAACATAATCCCCCCAATTCATCTTAGATCTTCTTCACCTCCCTACCCAGACAACTTTATACTCTTTCTCTCTCTTTGAAACAAAAAAACAAACAAGAATCAAAACAAACAAGAAACCAAGACCCCCCCAACAAAATATCAAAACAAAAGATCAAAAAAGTGAAAATGCCAAAATAAATAATGAAACAAACACCCCATAAATATCATTTAGTTTCTTTGTTTTGTGTTGGCCAACTACTTCTGGGAAAAGGATCTATCCCAGTCATAAAATGAGTGATTATGTGTTGATACTCTGCCATTTTGTTACTATAGTTATTTCTCTAAATGGTTTCATATCCACAAAATCAAGGCTGAATTCTCTTCTATAAAAATACAATTAGGAAAAGATTTTGTGTTCACAGCCATATTCAGTAATAATGAGAGGGATTCTGGGCTAGGTGTTCTGTATGGGACAGGTGAACTTAGGACAAATCAAACAGACTTGAACCCTAATGTTGGGTGCAGCTTTGGTGAAGGCATACTGATCACTGCAAAAAGAAGCTTCTCTGACTAGGGTTAAGAACAGCACGGATTTAGGGGTACAAAAATAGGTATTTAAAATATAGATATTGATAATATAACCATGTAACAAAATATCTACAGCAAGTCATGGGGTCTATGAGTTCTCTAGCCATGGGTTTCTGGCCAGGTTTACAATACCAAGAAAGAAATCCCTCCTCTGGAGCATGCTTGAACTCCAATCAGAAAATGGTTGACTTCTCCAATATCAGCCATGCCATTATTGAACCGGTGGCATAGCTTTCCTGGAAAGTTAATTGGTGAATGGATATTACTTCAATTTGGTTTAACCATGGTGTTGAGAATGATATTAATCAATGACTTTTTCAGAGGCCATAATGAAATGACAAAGGGAATGAGTTCTGTGTCCTTGCTCAGGGCAGAATTGGCAAGGTCCATTGGGTTTCAAAGAAGTTAAGATTTACTTCTTGGGAACTGGACTTTCACCTCTGAAGGGCTATACTATTTCATGGTGTTAAAATAATAAATGGTATAAGGATATGAGATTAAAAATTATTTACTATGAAGTCTCACGGTATTAAATAATAAAAATGTTTTAAGGTTAAAAGATAAAATTATTTAATGAATAAAGATTTGCATATAAAGACTGAGATGAATATATGTTTACAGAACAAAATTCTTTTTTTCTACATTTTTAAATTTAAGTTAGAAACAAGATTGTTTTAATGTCAATCCCAGTTTCCTCCTCCTCCCCTCCTCCCCTGCTCCCCAATAACACCCTACCTATCACATACCATTTCTGCTACCCAGGGTGGGTGAGCCCTTCCAGAGGGGTTCTTCAGTGTCTATCCTAGGCCCTCTCCCATGTATCCAGACTGACGGAGTATCCCTTTATGTGGAATGGGCCCCAAAGTCCATTCCTATGCTATGGGTAAGTACTGATCTACTACAAGTTGCCCCATAGATTTCCGAGGCTTCCTCAGTGACACCCACGTTCATGGGTTCTGGATCAGTTCCATTCTGGTTTCCCAGTGATCAGTCTGGAGACTAAGAGCATCCCCCTTCTCAGGTCAGCTGTCAGAATAAAATTCTAAGTGCTTTTTTTGGTGAATCAATATTTATTAGTCACGCTTTAGAATACAAACACATAAGTTCCTAGAACAAAAACACACAGATATGCAGTTCAGCAGATATGCAGAGAAAGCAAGTATCCAGTGTAAATTCAGCACTTGAATCCTATGGTCAGTGAAACACTGTTCACTGTCCTGAGTAAAAATTCCAATTCCTTTTGTCACCAATGTTTGTTACTGTTTACACCATGTGTGAAAGCTCCAGGCTGTGGTACACAGGGAGATGAAGCAATCCTTTGTTGTCCCAGAAGTGTCACCTCTGCTTAGGAGGGTCTCTTGTCCTTGGCTCAGGACTTCTCCGATGGGCTGTCAAGAAGTGTGATGTTCCCTCCTCCCTCCAATGAAGAACTCTGAGATTCACTCCTAGACAGCTCCGAGGATGTGAGATATTTGGGCTCGGACAAGCCAGCCCTCAGAAGGGAAGGCATAGGCAGGCTGGGTGGCCATGCTGTAGAAGGTCTGAATCATGGCACTAAGAGACCCCGAGAGCTCTGTGAGCTGAGAGAGCTTCTGTTGGGCTAGCGGGAAATGATACTGCTGGGCCTGCAACTGGACTAAATGTCTCCATAAATCGCCTCAGACATAGCCTGAAGGAAGAGCACCAGACTCTTTCGAAGTGGTGTTGGTCCAGTTGGCTGAGCTTCTGGGCAGGCTAATTCTTGGTGGCAATTGGCTTTCAGCTTTTCCTCCTTTGCTGTTGTCTTCTGACTCTGTTCCCAGTGGGAGGCCTCCTCATTCCCCCTTCTGATCTTCCCATATTCCTTGGAACTGTGTTTTCTCTACCTTGGGTTTTCCATCATTGGACCTGCACTCTGTTCACAGGTCTCCCTGCAATGGGAAGCCAGTTCCTCTCCCTTTCCTCTCGGTTGTTTCTCCTTGTCTGATGTCCTTTCTAAGCTGGTTTGTTTTTCTGCAGGTAACTGTGATGGAGGGCAGGAAGGGTCTGGGTCCCGGCTTTCTGATTTCTTGCTCATGTTGAAGTGAGTGGCAGAATTTCCCTCTTCCAGGCTGTTGTCCAGCTGATCCAACGATGACTACCTGTGTATTCCATGTCCAAGTATCCAATATCTGTTCACTCTACAAGGATGGATGTCTCAGGTGGTGGTCAGTATGTGCTGGAATCCCAAACAAGCAGACTCTAATGTCAGAGAAGGAAGAGAGTTGACCACGGAGCAGAGAGCAAGCAGGCAGGAGGAGACACTTCCTTCTTTATAGGCTTCCTGCAGAAGGTGTGGCCCAGATTAGAGGTGGGGCTACCACCCACAAAGCTCTGATTCAAGAAGGTGTGTTGCCCACCTCAAAGATCCTGCTTAGAGGTCGACCCTCCCAATTTCCTGATTTAACTAGGGTAAGATCCCTCCACGGTGTCCCTGTCAGTTTTGGCTTATGGTGAATTTCAGATGCAGTCAGGTTGACAACCCAAATGGCCATGACACTTAGCCTGCTTCAGGTGGCTCTGATCTGTCCCCTTTATGGGTGTGGCTTTCTCATTGACTACAAAGCTCCCTCATTCCTGTCACTCAGGAGGCCTGAACAGGGAAGCAATCTATTTTTGTTGAACTTGAACCTCAGATAAGGATGAGGCATTTGCAGTGTTATTATATGATGTCCGAAGATGGATAGCAAAGCCAGAAACTAAGGGATACTGGATAGACAGGAAGCAGTCCACCACTTGTTCTTTCTCTTCTTTTCACGAAGAAATATTGAAAGACAGAGCTAAGTCTTTTAAAAATTAAATCATCACTGTACTGACAGGTATGTGAATATTCTGACCAAGGGGAACACCTCCAGTGGCAATCCCTCCTTGCACATATCCCAATTGTGGACACATGTTTTCAATTTCTCATACATTTATCAATGATACACAGAAGGTTACAAAAGGATGTTTTAAGTACATGTGGATATGATCATGTAAAATATACGGGATGAACATCAATGTCTTTTCTGAAACAGAGTCTCACTATGTAGCCCCAGTTGGCCTGAAACAGACTCTGTAATCCAGGCTGGCCTGGACCTCATAAAGTTCTCTGAGTATCTGCCTCCTGAGTGGTAGGATTAAAGGCTTCCATCACCACACCCAGCAGTAAGACAATTGGAGGTGATTATTTCAAATGTGATTGTCTTGACTTGAGTCGGCCACCATGATGATCTCACCAAATACTGAGGACTGTCACGAAAATCCAGCAGAAAGGTGTAAGAGGTTGCACAACCACAGACTGAGGATAGTGTAGGCTATATAGGGAGACACAATCTCAAGAGAAAGGGAGAAAGGGAGGAATTCAACTAGTCAGTCAAAGGAAGAGGAACACTTCCCCTCAGCTCAGCTCCACTCTCCACAGTGTTCTTGGAATCCCAGTGTAACATGAAAAATAAAGACCCAGAGACTGATATTGGTGTTCAGACTTGAAGCTGAATAGCAGAAATGGAAAGCACTGGGCCACTAGCTTCTCAGCCTGAATGGGATGATCCTGTCTCTAGGAACTCTCACCAAGCCAGACAGTAACATTCCTTAGCTTGGCTGGAGATTGAATGAGTGCTCCTATCCTCACTGTGGCTGAAGAATGAATCCCTCTGTCTTCAGTGTGGAAGGAGTATAAATGCTCTACTCCTCAGTGTGGTGGGAGAATCAGTGCCTCCTACTGACTACTCAAGACCCTGCTTCTATAGTTTATAGCCAACTAGTCCTGGGATTAAAGGTGTGTGATCTGTTACTCTTTTGAACACATACCATCTCGAGTCCGGTTGGTGGCCTTGGTCACAAAGAGATCCCTTCCTCTTAGTACTTAGCTTTAGCATTGAAGGTGTGTACCACCACCACCCAGTTTCTGGCTGTGGGCATTAAAGGTGTGTGCCTGACTTCTCCGGCTTGTGGCTGACTTTGATTTCTAAATCCTCAGGGAAGCTTTAGTAATCATGACTAATGTATCACCTCATCCCACTGTCCCACATCTTTTCTTGGGGTCTGCCATCTGTGTCTGTGCTTCTCCAGGAGTTTTTTCTAGCTTCCTGATGACAGTGGTCCTTTCATCTCAAAACAAATTTTGAATGTCAGCACTTCAACATTCATCTCCAGACACTTCCTGGGCCTTGTTGCTGAAAATCACATTTTGAATCCTCCAATCTTGTTCTTCGTGAATCAGTGGTGTCTGTCTACTTGATAACCTCCTGCCTATCGACTCTGGATGACTTTAAATATGTAGTCCTTCATTACTGACTATAGTGAGAACCAGGGATTGACCTACTCAGTGCAGAGATGGTTTTATTCCCCCTAAGATTTGTGCTCCTTGAAGGAACATTAGAACCTGAAACCATGAGTCCCATCTCCACCACTAGAGTACTGACCCCATAGTTCTTACACTTTAACCATGAATACACGGTGATGGTCTTTTTATTTTTTTTATTAGTTCAAATTAGGAATAAGCTTGCTTCACATGTCAATCCCTTCTCCCTCTCCCTCCTCTCTCCCAAATCCCCATCAGCCCCCTACTCCCTCCCCCCTCTGCTCCCCATGGAGGGTAGGGCCCTCCACTGGGGATCCCCAAACTCCACAACATTATTCTGGGCCCAGCCTAGACCCTACCCCATGTGTCCAGGCCAAGAGAGCATCCCTTAACCTGGGATGGGCTCTCAAAGTCCCTTCTTACACCAGGGAAAAATACTTATCCATAAACAGGGGCCCCATAGAGCACCGAAGCCTCAATGACATCCATGTTCAGGGGCCTGGATCAGTCTCATGCTGGCCTCCAGGACAGCAGAATGAGGTCCATGAGCTCCTCCTTGTTCATGCCAGCTGTTTCTGTGAGTTTCACCAGCCTGGTCCCGACCCCTTTGATCTTCATTTTTCCGTCTCTGAAAGTGGGTTCCAGAGTTTAGTTCAGTGTATAGCTGTGAGTGTCTGCCTCTGCTTCCAAGACACTGGATGAGGGCTCTAGGATGGCATATAAAGTAGTCACCAGTATCATTATAGGGGAAGGGCATTTAGGATATCCTCTCCACAATTGCCTAAATTGTGTCTTCCTTGTAGATCTCTGGAAATCTCCCTAGTGCCAGATCTCTCCTCAGACCTACAATGGCTCCCTCTGTTATGGTATCTCTCATCCTGCTCTCCTCTATTCTTCCCCCAACTCAACATTGTTGCTCCTCCATTTCCTCCTCTCTCCTCCTCTTCTCATCCTCTCATTCTGCCAGCTCACTCTCCCCTACCCTCATGCTCCAAATTAGCTCAGGATATCCTGCCCCTTCCCTTTCTCAGGGGTCCATGCATTTTTCTCTTTTGGTGAAGAGGATTGTAGGCTGGTAATCCTTTGTTCTATGTCTAAAATTCATATGAGTGAGTACATACCATGTTTGTCTTTTTGTGACAGGGTTACCTCACTCAGGATGGTTTCTTCTAGTTCCATCAATTTGCCTGCAAATTTCAAGATTCCACTGCATTTTTTTCTGCTGAGTAGTCCTCCATTGTGTAAATGTACCACATCTTCTCTATCCATTCTTCAGTTGAGGGGCATCTGCTTCCAGGTTCTGGCTATTACAAACAACACTGCTGTGAACATGTTTGAACATGTGTCCTTGTTGTGTGAATGTGCTTTTTTGGGGTATATGCCCAAGAGAGGAATTGGTGGATCTTGAGGTAGACTGATTCCCATTTTCCTGAGGTTGGGCCTGCAGAGGGGGAGGAAGATGAGGTATTTCCTGACTCAGGGAGCTCCTCCCTGTGTGGGTGGGTCCACTCTATGCAGGAGCAGGCCCAGAGAGATCCTAGGATGATGGGGGTCTTGGGCATGAGTAGAGCAGGGGCAGAGGGTATACTCCCCTCAGGAGATGTCGGGCCGGTGAAGGGGGAAGGAAAAGTGAAGTATTTCTAGAATCGAGGAGCTCCTCCCTCAGTAGAGGTCAGGCCAGTGGAGGAAGAAGGAAGAGTGAGGTATTTCCAGACTCAGGGAGTTCCTTCCTGTCTAGGCGGGTCCACTCTATGCAGGAGCAGGCCCAGAGAGATCCTGGGGGTGATGGAGACCTTGGGCAGGAGTATGGCTGGAACAGGTACACTCATCTCAGTAGAGGTAGGCCACCAGAGGGGGAAGGAAGAGTGAGGTATTTCCAGACTCAGGGAGTTCCTTCCTGTCTGGGCGGGTACACTCTATGCAGGTTCAGGCACAGAGAGATCCTGGGGTGATGGGGGCTTTGGGCAGGAGTAGGGCAGGAACAGAGGGTATACTCACCTCATGATATGTTGGGCTGGTGAAGGGGGAAGGAAGAATGAGGTATTTCCAGATTCCTCTAAGTGCTTTTATGAGTTATTAAAATCCAAGGATGTCATTTGATGTATACCTCCCATTTATCATCTGTCTATCTATCTATCTATCTATCTATCTATCTATCATTTTTCTATCATCTCTCTATCTGGTGGAGTAAGCTATAATAAGGATAACAGTTAAAGATAATATATATTATATTAAAATTTATGATGTCTAAGTTTAGCAATTACAAAAGCCTGCTGATAGTTTATGTCAAATTAATGTTTATTTAAAATTGTCTAGCTTTTAAAGTATTATGAGATAGTTAAAAGTATCAGACAGATGTAACAGGTCATTTGGATGTTTTTCATGTGCTTTCATTGTTCTCTTTAACTATATTGGGATATCATCCACCTCTCCTACTTGTTTGTCATTGATAGGTTGATAAGGATGTGTTCCTCTCATCTGAGTGATCTATGAGGTCTGTGGCTTTGGAGTCTGTGGGGAATCAGATGTCAAAAATTCATTGGTAACTTGAATTTTCAATCTCTAATCACCTACAAGTACCCTATTGGATGGATGTTTCCGAGTATGCAGTGAAATTCTAGAGCTCTGAACCCATTTATCATCTGTTATTCTTCCTTTAGTGTCTCACTCCATGGTTCTAAAGAACTCAGTGCCTCTGAGTGGATGAATGATCTGAGGTGCTGGTTGATTTGTCTTAGAGATGTTCACCAAGTCTGGATGAGGATGGCTTCTAAAGACCACTCATTGGTCTTGTCTTATGTCTCTAGTGGGAAATATTTAGCTGGGCATTTACTTGTTAGTCACATCCTGGACAATGTCGTTGTCTATGGGACTTTTGGAGAAGATGAACAATTGTAATAGGGATATCCCTTTATGTTTTGACCCACTTCTTGGGTCAATCTTTCATATTTGTTAGTGACTGGAAGTCCCTCCATTCAAGAAAGTGGGGACACTTAAAAATTACCTGTAACAATTATATCTCCCTAATTGTATATATTCTCCATTTTAACTAGTATTTTTACATTAGTCACTGCTATAGGCATCTGTAGCTGCTTCCACATGGATCCTTGGTTGGCTTCTCCCACAAGTTCTACACCACCATTGTCCTAGCATATTATACAGGCAGGACAGATTGTGGGTCAAAAGTTATGTGTCTGGGTTGGTGTCTTAGTTAGGGTTTTTATTGCTGTGAAATGACATCATGGCCATGGCAACTTTTTTAAAGAACATATTTAATTGGGGTGACTCACAGTTTCAGAGGTTCAGACCATTATCATATTTACCTTTCTGGTTCTGAAACCTCATTCAGTGTTTTTTCTAGTTCCATCCATTTGTTGATCTTTGCCACACTGACTATGGTAAGATGAAATCTCAAAGTTGTTTTGATTTGCACTTCTCTAATTGTAAAAATGGTAGAATTTAAAGATATTACCTAGCCATTTTTATTTCTACATTTGAGAACACTCTGTTCAGATCACAAGGTGAGTTTTGAATGAGCTATTTGGATTTGTTTGTTGTATTTTTATTCTTTGTTTTTTGAGCTCTTTTTTTGCATATTAATTCTTTGTTAGAGAATCTTCGCTGGCAAAAAAAAAATTTCTTTTTGTCTGTGGGCTTCCCCTTAACCTGATTGGTGTTTCTTCAGCAGTCTAGAAACTTTTTTGTTTTATGATGTTCTACTTGTTAATAGTTTTGGGCTACTGAATTCCTAATCAGAAGATTTTTTTATACCTATATCATGGAAGGGACTGCCTTTGCTTTCTTCTAGAAGTTTTATTTATTTATTTTTATTTTTTCAACACAGTGTTCCTATGTGTAGCTCTGGTTGATCTGGAACTTGCTCTGAGGAACATGCTGAGTTTGAACACAGAGATCCACCTGCCTCTACTTCCAGAGTGCTGGGACTAAAGTCATGCACCACCACCTGGATAAGTATCAGAGTTTGAATTTAGGTCTTTGATCCATTTGAAGTTACTTTTGTAAATAATTTAAATTAGAAACAAGCTTGTTTTACATGTTGATCCCAGTTCTTTCTCCCTCCCCTCTTCCCCTGTCCCCAGCCAACCCCCTATCCCATCCTCTTTCTGCTCCCCAAGGGGTGTGAGACCTCCCGTTGGGGATCTTCAAAATCTGTCATTATCATTTGGAGCAGGGCCTATACCTTCCACCATGCGTCTAGCCTGAGAGAGTATCTCTCTAGGTGCAGTGGGCTCCCAAAGTGCATTCATGTACTAGGGATAAATACTGAACCACTACCAGAGATGTCAGTTTGGAGGTCTGGTTAATCTTTGAAGTCACTTTTGTGAAAGGTGATAGATATGGCTCTAATTTCATTTTACACACACACACACACACACACACACACACACACACACACACACACAGAGTGAGGAGAACGATGGCAAAATTTTGAGCTTTAATGGTTTGTCAAGTTGGCTGAAAATTAATTTGTTTTACCCACCTTATTTTTTAGAGATCTTACTTAAATTTTCCTCACTTCAAAAAGATGACATCTTCTCAAATAAAAATATAAATAAGCTGTATTACAATATATAAAGTCACATGCAACTAATAGGCTCATTATTGTAGTCATAATATTTTTTAAGTTTTTATTACTTATTTTCTCAGATTATAATATACTTATATAATTTCTCCTTTCCCTCTTCTTGCTTCAAATCCTCCCATATACTCTTTCCATTTTTTTCAAATCAAAGGACTTTTTCCATTAAGTTTTGTTACATCTATCTATCTATCTATCTATCTACTATCTGTATATCTATCTAAGGGTTCCTATACGTAACCTGCTCAGTCTGTGTAATGCTGCTTGTATGTATGCTCTCATTGCTGACCATTTGATACTGCATAATCAATGGCTGTGCTCTTCCCTGGAGAATATTCTTCCACATTCAGAATTGCTTAATTATCTGTAGTTTCTTTTTATAGGTTTTGGCCTTGTGGTCTTTCCACCATTCACTTTAGGGCCTTCTATTAGTTTTTGGAGTAGTTAAGGAGGGAGAAACCTGATTAGTCACAATGGTCTGCATTCCATCGACATGTCTCTCAGAGTCTTAGCTCCTGATGATATTTATAGTTTTGGCTTGATGGTCACTTAGTATTGTGAGTTCCCCTTGAAACCAAAGGAAGCCAATAATATCTAATTGCTGTCTTTTCTTGCTAAGCATCACAATGTGAAATGCACTGTTGTTTGAAAACTTTGATATTATTGAGATTTCAAAATGATTCTAAAATTCTCCTATTCTGTATAAAAGAACATCCATGCAGTAATTCTTTTTGTCTGATTGGTTCTTTTGTTTAGATTTTTGATTTTTTTTTTGTTTTTGAGAGAGAGAAGGAAAGAAAGAAAAGGAGAGGGATTATTAAGTTGTATGACTAGGGAGTTAGGAAGGATCTAGACAGAGTTGGGAGAGTGAAAACATGATCAGAATACATCATATAAAATTATTTTAAAGAAATGGAGTGAAGATTCAACAGGGAAGTTACAAAATCCCTTAGGATGTGCTTGAGCTGCTCTGTGAATGCTTTTTCAACATGAGCTACCACTGAGACAAGCATAGGTTGTCCCTCTAAGCATTAGGTTTACTGAGCTGCTTTGCATGTTGCATCAATAGCCAATGGTACAGGCTGCTCAAAGCATCTTTAAAGGCATTTTGTTAGTGTCTTAGGACTGCAAGCTGTAGTTAAGCTCTTAGAGATGAAGCCAGCTGCTCTCTTCCTATTGGTTCTGCTGCTCTGGGTACCAGGTGAGAAGGTCCAGGAAAATATTGGGAGTGTGTAATATTTCACGTGCCTATTGGATGTTGGTCATTGGAGTCACATGTCTCAGAGTGAGATGGTTTCAGTACATCTGCAATAGTAGATTTGTGCTTATCATTCCAGACTCTACTGGGGACATTGTGCTGACCCTGTCTCCAGTTTCTTTGTTTTTGTCTCTGGGACAAAAAGCCATCATCTCTTGCAAGTCCAGCAGGAGTGTCAATAAATTTGGCATAAATCTTATGCACTGGTATCAAAAGAAACTAGGACAGCCTCCCAAACTCCTGATCTATAATGAATTCTACCTAGCATCTGGGATCCCTGCCAGGTTCAGTGGTAATGAGGTTGAATTAGTCTTCACTCTCACCATCCACCCTGTGGAAGCTGATGCTATTCCAATCTATTACTGTCAGCAAGGAATAGAGCATCCTCCCACAGCCATCTGTGACTCAGCAAAAACCTCCTGGGTTGCTGCATACTAAGGCTCAGTCCCTCAGATATATTTCCCTTGAGACACCTCAACTAGGGTCTGTGTAAGGCTTTTTAGAAAAATGGAGGGAATGAACAATACAGAAAATTCTTATGCTCATGAGAGAATTTGTTTCCCCAGACTATTTTATATTAAGTAATTTTGTTACAAATGAATGATATCCCAGCTTATCATTTCTCAAACAAGGCTTTTAGATTTAATATTTTTTTACATAGACAATTATTTAAAACTTAAATGAAACTTTACCTAGTCAATTAAATAAAAATATTTTTAAATATTAAACACTGTTAATGATCTGATTTCCAAATACTGCTAATGTTCTTCAACAAATTTTTTGAGACAGGGTCTCACCATGATGCTCTGGATGTTCTGGAATTCACTATATAGAAAGGCCAGTCTTAAACTCAGAGATTTGGCTGTCTTTGCCTCATACGTCCTGGGATTAAAGGATGTCGAGCATTTCCTTAAGTGTCTTTTCACCATTTGAGATTGTTCTGTTGAGTATTCTCTGTTTAGATCTGTACCCAATTTTTAATCAGATCATTTGGTAGTTTGGTGTCGAGTTTCTTGGGTTATTTGGATATTTTGGAAGTCAGCCCTCTTTCAGATGTGAGGTTGGCGAAGACTTTCCTATTCTGTAAGCAGCCATTTTGTCTTGTTGACCATGTTCTTTGGTTTACAGAAATTTCTCAGGTAAAGGAGGTCCCATTTATTAATTGTTGCTGTCAGTGCTACTGGTGTTCTACTTAGGAAGTGGTCTCCTGTACCTAAGCATTCAGGAGTATTTCCCACTTTCTCTTCTATGAGGTTCATTGTGGATGGATTTATATTGAGGTCTTTGATCCATTTGGCCTTGAGTTTTGTGCATGGCAATAGATGTGGATATGCTTGCATTCTTCTACATGTTGACAGCTAGTTATATCAGCATCATTTGATGAATATATTTTCTTTTTTCATTTATATTTTTAGATTCTTTGTCAAAATTTACAGGTTTATACTTATGTGGGTTGATATTGGCGTGTTTTATTAGATTCCATTGGTCCCCCTGTCTGTTTTTATGCCAATATCAAGTTGTTTTCATTAGTATAGAACTATAGTAGAGCTTGAAATCAGGGATAGCAATGCTCCTAGATGATCCTTTATTGTACAGGATTGCTTTGACTATCCTGTTTTGTTTTTTTCCTCTTTCAAGGTTTCAAGGTTTGTGAAGAATTGTGCTGGGATTTTGATGCAGATTGCATTGAATCTGTAGATTACATTTGGTAGGATTGGCATTTTTACTATGTTGATCCTACCTATCCAAGAGCATGGGAAATCTTTGTATTTTCTGACATCTTCTTTGATTTCTTTCTTTAAAGAAGCAATGTTCTTGTCATACAGGTCTTTCACTTGTTTAGTTAGAGTTACCTCAAGATATTTTATGTTATTTGTAGCTATTATAAAAGGTGATGTTTCTCTGATTTCTTTCTCATCCTGTTTGTCATATGTATATAAGAGTCTACTGATTTTTTTGAGTTGATCTTGTATCCTGTTACATTACTGAAGATGTTTCTTAGTCATAGGAGTTCCCAGGTAGGTTTTTGAGGGGTCACTTATGTAAACTATCATATCATCAGCAAATAGTGAGTGTTTGACTTCTCCTTTTCCAATTTGTATCCCCTTGATCTCCTTTAGTTGTCTTATTGCTCTAGCTAGAACTTCAAGTACCATGTTGAATTGATATGGAGAGATTGGGCAGCCTTGTCTTGTTCCTGATTTCAGGGAGATTGTATCGTTAGATATCCATGCTGACTGCACCTGTAGCTCTGACAAGGCCCATTTAAGCATGGTCACAGGTGCAGAAGTGATGGAGTGGGTTTAGTTCTGGGGTCAGGGCACAGGTGGTCTCTCTCTAGGGATTAAAAGCCTTGAACAAAATAAATCTAGAGAGAAACATATTTGTTTTACACTTGCGTTTTATTTTTCATCATCGAGGGGAAGGTAAGGGGAAAACTCAAGCAGATTGGCACATCACAGATAAGTCTGAAACAGAAAGCATGGTATGTACTCACTCATCTATGGAGTTTAGACACAGAGCAAAGGATTCCCTGCCTATAATCCACACTGCCAGAGGAGCTAGGAAACAAGGAGGACCCAAAGAGAAGAATACATGATCCCCAAAGAAGGGGAGTGGGACAAGAACCCCTGAGCAAATTAGGAGCACGGGGAGGGGGGAAGTAGGGGGGAATTGGAGAGGGGGAGTAGTGGAAAAGGGGAGGAGAACAGTATGACTGAGACAGGGGAGGAATAGAGGAGGTCAAGAAAGGAGATGCCTTGATAGAGGGAGACAGTACAGGTTTGGTGGAGAGGTCTGGCTTAGTGGAAATGTTTGGAGATCCGCAGGGATGACCACAACTAATAATCTAGGCAGTGGTACAGAGGCTTCCTTTGATGCCCTTCCCCTGTAGTAAGATTGATGACTACCTTAGTACCATTCCTAGAGCCTTCACCAAGTATTGAATCAGAAACAGGCACCAGCAGCTAAACACTGAGCCATACTCCTGGAATCCAGTTCTGGAGAGGGAGGAGGGATGAGCGAAGGAGTCAAGACTGTGCTTGAGAAATCCATAGAAACTGTTGCCCTGACCTAGTGAGAGCTCAGAGACCCTGGTCATAAAGCTGGGGAACCAGCATTGGATCGAACAAAGACCTCTGAATGTAGGTGACAGCTAGGCTGTCAAGGCAGCCTATGGAAAATCTAACAGTGAAGCCAGTGATTGTCCCTAGATCACAAATGTACTTTGTGAGCCCATTCTCTATGGAGGGATACTATTACAGGTCAGATATGGGAAAGAGTGCCTGTGCACTCCCTCAAATGATGTGACAGTCTTTGATAATATCCTGTGGATGGCCTCATTATCCATGGGGAGTTGGCAAGGGATGGGTTGTGGGATCTATGGGGTGCATGGGAGGATGGGAAGGTGAAGAAATGTGGGGATAGGTATGTAAATGAGAGTTCTTCTAAAATAAATAAAATATGTCAAAAATTCTCTAACTTTTGTTCTCCCTTTGTTGTCTATATATCTCAATCTTCTTAGTCATAAAACAAGAACATGGAGGGAAAGAAAAATCTGAGATACCATATGTTACAGTCAAGTTATTTCAGGAGCAGTGTTCCCATTGGTAGCACAAAGAGTCTGCCTCTAAGGGAATCTGGGTTATTGTCAGAACTGTCTTCTTAGGGACTGTCTGGTTAAGGGGGCTGGAGTTTTATTTGCTATAGAGTAAGTAGAGGTCATTTTGCATCCTATAGGTCACTTCAGTTCCCCTACTTGTGAGATTGTCTGTAGTCAAAGCAGAAAGGAGATCTGAGAGCAAAACAGAAAGGTATCCTCACCCTTTGGTTGCTGACACTTCTCATCAAGTGAACATAACCCTGGATTTCAATGGTCTCAAGCCTAAGTGGGTGGATTCAATCTGGAGCCACCAATGTGCATGGACTTCTGTAGAGCCAGGGCTCTCTGAAGGTCCAGGGACTTACCTGACAGTGAAAGAGCCTCTCTATAATAGGGTTATTTACACTAATGAGATCATGTCACAGTGAAGGCAGGTCTCCTTCATGTCCATGTTTCAGTCCTGTGATTTCTTTCCCCACTCATCATGCTCTCCAGAGTTGCCACCCAACCAGGACAATACTGATAGCAGGGTATGTGACAGAGAGGGTAGGAAGCTCTGCTCAGCTCTCTCACTGCAATGCTAAATGTGATCAGCAGAAACTGCTTGCATGCAATGAGGGAAATTATTGGTTCCAGGGTAGATCTTGTGGGTGTCAGACACTTGCCCACCACAGGGATAGGAATAAAAAACAAACTTAAGGCCAGGAGTCAACTAGTTTTCCCTGCTCCCTGTGCATATAACAGGCAGTGCTAACTTCTAAGGACACAATTTCTCCAGTACTTCATCCTTTCTCACTTGTGTGCTTCATTCTTTATTTTCACTGCATCTATATTAGTTTTCCACTCTATTATATTGAAAAATACATGTTATCTTTAAACTTTCCTCATGTCCTTCATTAATATTTTTTGTTTGAATTAGAAACAAGAATGTTTTACATGTCAATCCCAGTTCCCCCTCCCTCCCCCTTTCCCCTACTACACTGAAACTAAAACCCTACCTATTGCATATCCTTTCTGCTCCTCAGGGAGGGTGAGGACTTCCCTAGGGGGTCATCAGAGTCTGTTGTATCCTTTGGATATGGTCTAGGACCATCCCATGTGTCTTGGCTCAGAGACTATCCCACTATGTGGGATGGGCTCCCAGAGTCCACTTCTTGGCTAGGGATAAGTACTGATAAGTACGGAGGCCCCATAGATTTCTGAGGTCTCCTCACTGACACCCACTTTTCTGGGGTCTGGATGGAGTCCCATGCTGGTTTCCCAGCTACCAGACTAGGGGCCAAGAGCTCCCCCTTGTTCAGGTCAGCTGTTTCTGTGGGTTTCGTCAGCCTTGTCTGGACCCCTTTGCTCATCACTCATTCTTCTCTGCAACTGGATTCCAGTTCAGTTCAGTGATTAGTTGTGGGTGTCTCCTTCTACTTCCACCAGCTGCTGGATGATGGCTATAGGATGGTATATAAGCTGGTCATCAATCTCATTATGAGGGGAGGGCATTTATGGTAGCTTCTCTTCTCCTTAGATTGTTAATTGGTGTCTTCTTTGTAGATCTCCAGACATTTCCCTAGTTCCTGATTTCTCTTTAAACTCAAAACATCTCCCTCTATTATGGTATATCCTTTCTTTTTTTCTTCATTTCTTCTCCTGACTCAAGCTTTCTAGTCCCTCAGTCCTCCTCACCCCTTCTCTTCTCCCCTTCTCATTCACCTAGCTCCCTCCCCCTCCACCCATGCTCCCAATTTGCTCAGGAGCTCTGTCCTTTTACCTTCTCCAGGGGACCATGTATGTCTCTCTTAGGATCCTCCTTGTTTACTAGTTTCTCTGGCAATGTGGATTGTAGGCTAGTAATCCTTTACTCTATGTCTAAAATCCATATATGAGTGAGTAACCAGATGGCTTCAGTTGAGAATCCTACCAGAAATTCAAGGAACAGTTATCATTAGTCCTCTTCAAAGTATTCCATACAATACAGCAGAGGAGTCATTGCCAAACTCTTTTTACCAACTTCAATAACCTTGATACCAAAGCCACACAAAGATGGAACTAAAAAAAAGAACTATGGACCAATATACCTCATGTACATTGATGCAAAAATAATCAAGAAAATACTGGCAAATCAAATCCAAGAACACATGAGAGTAATCATCCATCATGGTCAAGTAGACTTCATCCCAGGGATGCAAGGATGGTTCCACATATGAAATGCAATCCACCATTTATAAACAGAATAAGGAAAAAAACACATGATCATCTCACTCGTTGCCCAAAAAGGCTTTAAAAAAATCCAACAACTCTTCATGATAAAGGTCTTGGAGTGATCAGTGATAACAGGAACATACCTTAACATAATAAATCATTATGCAGTAAGACGATAGCCAACTTCAAATTAAATGGAGACAAACTCAACTCAATTCCTCTAAAACTGGGGAGAAGGCAAGACTCTCTCCATACCTCTTCAAGATTGTCCTTGAATTTCAAGCTAGAGCTATAAGCTAGAGCCATAAGACAACCAAAGGCGATCAAGGGGATACAAATCAGGAATGAAAAAGTCAAACTTTCACTATTTGCAGATGATATGATAGTCTACACAAGCGACCTGAAAAAAATCTACCAGGAACTCATGCAACTGAAAAACACCTTAAGCAAAAAGGCAGGATACAAGATTAACTCAAAACAATCTGTAGCCCTAATATATACAGATGCTACATTCTTGGAGAAAGAAATCAGAGAAACATCACCCTTAACAATTGCCACAAACAACATAAAATACCTTGGGGTAATGCTAACCAAAAGAGTGAAAGACCTGTACCATAAGAATTTGAGTTTCTTGAGAGATAAATTAAAGAAGATACTAGAAAATGGAAGGATCTCCCATGTTCTCTGATAGGTAGGATCAACATAGTAAAAATGACAATCTTGTCAAAAGTAATCTACAGATTAAATGCAGTCTCCATCAAAATACCAACAAAATTCTTCAAAGACCTTGAATGAACAATTCTCAACTTTATATGGAAAAACAAAAGACCTAGGATAGCGAAAACAATCTTGTACAGTAAAGGAACTTCTGGAGGTATAACCATCCCTGTCTTCAAGATCTATTACTGAGCTATAGTCCTGAGAACAGCTTGGTATTGGCACTAAGATAGACAGGTAGACAAATGGAATATAGCTGAAAACCCTGACATTAACCCATACATCCATGAACACCTGATTTTGACAAAGAAGCTATATTTATAAGATGGAATAAAGAAAGCATCTTCAACAAATGTTGCTGGCACAACTGGATGCTGGCCTGTAGAAGACTGCAGATATATCCATGTCCATTGCCATGCTCTAAACTTTATTAATATTGTGTATACCACCAATTCATTTATTGGCGTGTCAATTTTCATTTTATGAAGGAAATTGAAGATCTCTACAACGAAATCATTGGGACATTGACAAATATAGTCACAGAATTCCAGGATGAAAAGATCCCTCAGACTCATAGAGAAAGAGACAGGGACATGATGCCAAGCTGATATATGAATGCAATCCACTTAAATATCCCAGTGACATTCCTCCCAAGGCAGGAAAAGCAATGCTGAAACTTATTATCTCACTAACCTCAAGTGAAGTGGGTGCTTGCAGTTCAGTTGTGGAGTCACTTAAGCATCTTTATCTTGAATTTCACTGGATGTGTTGGAGTTAATGTTGGCTTAGTTTAGGAGGTTCTGCTCCATTGAAGGAAGGTCATGTGTGAGTCTGTGGTGAGGCAGCACACTAGGACAGGAGTGTGTGGAACAAAGCTGAGCATCTTGTCGAGAGGAAAGAGGAGATCACAGGCACACAGTTCTCCCGATGAGCACAGTGTTAGTGACCTCAAAACTTCCCAGTGGCCCTCTATTTATACATGTTCCATCACCATGCCAAAAAGCCAAAACAAAGCAACAAAAAGAAAACCTAAAAAACAACTCCCAAGGAATTCCTCATACTTGGTTGCCTTAACAAGCCTTAATACAAAGAGTGGAGTTTAGTTGCAACTCAGCTTGATGTGCCATGCTTTCTTGACACCCATGGGAGGCCTGCCCCTTTCTGAACAGAAACAGAGGAGTGGATTGGTGGGGACAGAGGAGAGTTGGGGTGGCACACCAAATCCAGAAGATTCTCTGTGACAAGTTCTACAGACAATAACTTCAAAAGAAGAAGGTCTCCTGGAAACAGTTGTGGAACACTCAGCTGCAGAAAAATATTGGGCTGTGATTCTTGTGGCAATTTCTGTTTTTTCTTCTATTCCTTTTTTGCACATTAACAGGATGTTCCTGACAGCATACACTGACATTTTATGCGAGAGATATAAATAAGATTCCATGCCCTGAGGTGGGGCCACTAGCCATGACCTCATCTTAGGAAAAAACAGCACTTTCCAAATCATTCATGTCATTCACATAAGTACAAATAGATAAAACATCATATGGTCATAGCGCTAAATGCCCACATGAAGAAACAGGAGAATAATCACACTAGAAAATTAACAGCACAACCGAAAGCTTTAGAAAACAAGAAGCCAATACAGCCTGGAGGAGCAGATGCCAGGAAATAATCAAATTGAGGGCAGAAATCAATAAAATGGAAACTAGGAGAACAATACAAACAATCAATATAACAAAAAGCTGGTTCTTTGAAAAAATCAACAAGATAGACAAACCTATATCCAAACTTATAAAACAACAAAGAGTGAACATGCAAATTAATAAAATCAGGAATGAAAAAGGGGACATAACAACAGACACAGAGGAAATCCAGAGAATCATTAGGTCATACTTTGAAAACCTATATTCCTCAAAATTTGAAAATCTAAAGGAAATGGACATTTTCTGGACAGATTTCACTTACCAAAATTAAATCAGAACAGATAAACAACTTACATAGACCTATAACCTCTAATGAAATTGAAACAGTCATTAGAAGTCTCCTAACCAAAAAAAGCCCAGGGCTAGATGGCTTCAGTGCAGAATTCTACCATAAATTCAAAGTACAGCTAATACCAATTCTCCTCAAAGTATTCCACACAATAGAAGCAGAAGGGTCATTACCAAACTCTTTTTATGAGGCCACAATAACCTTGATCTCAAGCCACACAAAGACACAACTAAGAAAGAGAACTACAGACCAATATCCCTCATGATCATTGATGCAAAAATTCTCAGTAACATATTGGCAAATCGAGTCCAAGAACACATCAGAGAAATCATCCATCCCGATCAAGTAGACTTCATCCCATGGATGCAAGGATGGTTCAACATACGAAAATCCATGAATGTAATCCACCATATAAACAGACTGAGGAAAAAAATCACATGATCATCTCACTAGATGCTGAAAAAGCCTTTGACAAAATCCAACACCCCTTCAAGATAAAGGTCCTGGAGAAATCAGGGATAACAGGAACATACCTCAACATAATAAAAGCAATATACAGCAAGCCAACATCGAACATCAAATTAAATGGTAAGAAACTCAATGCAATTCCTCTAAAATCAGGAACAAGGGAAAGCTGTCCACTCTCTCCATACCTCTTAAATATGTCCTTGAAGTTCTGGCTAGAGCAATAAGACAACAAAAGGAGATCAAGGGAATACAAATCGGAAAGGAAGAAGTCAAACTCTCACTATTTGCAGATCATAGGATAGTAGGATAGTCTACGTAAGTGACCCAAAAAACTCAACAAGGGAACTCCTACAGCTGATAAACCCCTTCAGCAAAATGGCAGGATACAAGATTAACTCAAAAAAATCTGTAGCCCTACTATATACAGATGACACATTGGTGGAAAAAGAGATCAGAGAAGCATCACCCTTTACAATTGCCACAAACAACATAAAATACCTTGGAGTAACACTAAACATGGGTGGCAATTTGTCATGACCTGGCTTGTCTCAGCTTGAACCCACACAGCCATGAGGTTCAGCCTGAGTGGGGGTGTGAACAATTTCACAATTCTAAATTTTTTCTTTATTCCCTGCCTGGGACTCAATGCCCCTTCAAACTTTTCTATTACTTGCTCAAAGTCCGAAGTCCTAACATCAGGTTTGTAATATCAGTCTTTGAAAGTTAACTAAAAAGTCTCTTGTCCATGTCTTGTTTATTACTTCTCTTTACCTCTGGCTAATATTTCTGTTTCATATTTACAATTACCTGCATTTTTCATTCTGGAGTTTAACACCTTATATTTTACTACTTTATCACCTGACTGAACATTTCAGTCTCACACCTACTGTGTGCATTTTCTCTTATTTTAAGGGTTAAATAACCTGCTTTACCTATTTTCATCAGCTGCTGGCTGACATTCTCTCATTTGCCCATCTTCATTCCTTTAAGGGTTAAATAACCCGCTTTACCTTTTTTCGTCAGCTGCTGGCTGACATCTTCCTATTTTATATTACATATATCTGTTTTCTATTTCTACCATTATATACAGTTTTATTCCTGACTTAACGCTGTTCACTCACCACATTCATCTACTTCTTTCTTCTTTTTCCTGTGCGTGCTTTTTCCCCAACCGGTTTGCCTGCGACTACTACCTCTCCAAAGTGTCCAAGCCTCTGCCTTGCCTGTTTCTTCTTGGTGTCCATGGCTTATGTCCCGTACTCAGCCCCACGTTGGGCCCCAATTTGTCATGACCCAGCTTATCTCAGCTTTAACCCACGACAGCGATGAGGTTCTACCTGAGTGGGGGAGATTGGACCTGGAAGCTTCATGGAACCCAATGTCGATAAAGATCAAACACAGGCATCTTGTCATTTTCAGAGAATTCTCAGTTCCATGTTGTGGAACTAGAGCCATTCCTTTATTAACCATCTTTTCTGGTGTCTCTTAACCATCCTGCTAATACCACGAGGCAACCATTTCTCTCTTTGTTCCCTCTCCTTCCTGCTCTGGCCTCTTGCCTGCTTTGTTCCTCACCTCATACTTTACTCACAGATCTGTAGCCCACAGCCAGGTGAGGGCCTATTCAGATGCTTAGGCACATATAGATGCAAATAAGAGGCATATTACCCTCAGGCCATGGTAAAGAAATGTACCCCTGCTGACATTAACAATACAATAGTGGGCCTGAGTTTCCTGGTCCCACCACTGTTGACAGCCAGAGCCTGGGACCCCATATTCGGTCCCCCACAGAATTTTGAGTCTCTAAAGAAAGAAATTAAAGAAGATACCCGAAAATGGAAAGATCTACCATGCTCTTGGATAGGCAGGCTCAACATAGTAAAAATGGCAATCTTACCAAAAGCAATCTACAGATTCAAGACAATCCCCATCTAAATCCCAACACAATTCTTCACTGACCTTGAAAGAACAATTCTCAGCTTTATATGGAGAAGCAACAGACCCAGGATAGCCAAAACAACCCTGTACAATAGAGGAACTTCTGGAGGCATCACCATCCCTAACTTTAAGCTCTATTACAGAGCTATAGTCCTGAAAACAGCTTGGTGTTGGCACAAAAAGAGACAGGTAGACCAATGGAATAGAATTGAAAACCGTGATATTAACCCACACATCTATTAACACCTGATTTTTGACAAACAATCCAAATTTATAAAATGGGACAAAGAGAATATCTTCCACAAATTGTGCTGGCATAACTGGATGCAAACATGTAGAAGACTACAGATAACACCCAAGCCTTTCGCTCTGCACAAAACTTCAGTCAAAATGGATCAAAGACCTCAACATAAACCCAGCCACACTGAACCTACTAGAAGATAAAGTGGGAAATACCCTTGAATTAATCGGTACAGGAGACTGCTTCCTATACATAACACCAGTAACACAGACACTGAGATCAACAATTAATTAATGAGACCTCCTGAAACTGAGAAGCTTCTGTGTGGCAAAGGACATAGTCACCAAGACAAAACGACAGCCCACAGACTGGGAAAAGATATTTAGCAACCCCACATCTGACAGAGGGCTGATCTCTAAAATATACATCGAACTCATGAAGGTATTCTCGAAAACACCAAACAATCCAATTAAAAAATGGGGTATAGAACTAAATAGACAATTCTCAATAGAGGAATCTAAAATGGCTGAAAGACACATGAGAAAGTGTTCAACATCCTTAATCATCAGGGAAATGCAAATCAAAACAACTTTGAGATACCATCTTACTCCTGTCAGAATGGCTAAAATCAAAATTACCAATGACAGTTTATGCTGGAAAGGATGTGGAGAAAGAGGAACACTCCTCCACTGCTGGTGGGAGTGTCAACTTGTACAGTCACTGTGGAAATCAGTATGGCAACTCCTCAAGAAATTGGGAATGAGTTTATCACAAGATCCAGCAATTCCACTCCTAGGCATATACCCCAAAGAAGCACATTCATATAACAAGGACGTATATTCAACCATGTTCATAGCAGCATTATTTATAATAGCCAGAATCTAGAAGCAGCCTAGATGCCCCTCAAACGAAGAATGGATAGAGAAATTGTGGTACATTTACACAATGGAGTACTACTCAGCAGAAAAAAACAATGGAATCTTGAAATTTGCAGGAAAATGCATGGAACTCGAAGAAACCATTCTGAACGAGGAAACCCAATCACAAAAAGACAAACATGATACGTACTCACTCATATGTGGACCTGTTTTATGATACATAGTAGTGACCATGCTTCATCAGCGGTGTTTTTATTGATGTTGCTCAGAATGGTTTAATCTCAGATGATGATTCAGAAGCTAATTTTAAAAAAAATGGGGTCAAATACCACAAGAGTAACAGAACTGTGCTGTTTTCTGGGATTTTGTTTTTACATTTATGTTGTTGTTGTTTGGTTGGTTTTTTTGTTTGTGTTTTTTTGTTTTTTGTTTTTTTTTTAATGGAGTGTGCTGATGTATCTACAATTTTGTTCAAATGACTGCAGAACCTGGAAAAGCTGTTGCTGCTATTGATGCATAACATAGTGCCATTATTTGTGTATATATATATATATGTGATGAAACTCAAATATGTGATGAATCCAAGGTGTTTCAGTGAGTGCTCACCTGTGCATGCAAATTTGATTTCCTCTTTAGTAAGTAGTAAAGTCATATTCTTGCCAAAATAAATAAGTGATACACTGGAAGACAAATGTCACACAATTTCAATTTTATGTGTTACCTAGAAATGATGAACTTATGTGAGCAGAGAGCAGAACTGTGGCTATTAGGCTTCAATGTGGTTCTTTTAACAATGGGGAATGATTGATTCAAGGATATAAAACTGCAGTTGGACAAGAGGCATGGACTCTGTGATGTCTTAAGGTCTACTGAGAGCATGATAAATATGGTTGATAACAATATGCTATACTTTAAAAGTTGTGAGATAGTATACTTTAAGTGTTCTCAAAACAAAAATGATGAATATGTGTGATAAAACATGTTAATTGGTTTAATTTAGCCATGCCGTTGTGAACATACTGTATTATGTATCATAATTGTGCATGACTTTATTTATGAGCTAAATAAATGAATGAAGAAAAAATCAAATTTTTATAATTTTGCATGATCATAAAAACAATATGAACATGTGCAAATGTTAAAGAAATCAACTCCAAAGCTCTGAGAAAAAAACACTAAAAAACAACTCCCAAGGAATTACTCATACTTGTTTGCCTTAACAAGCCTTTATACAAAGGGTGGACCTTAGCTGTACCTCAGCTTCATGTGCCATGCTTTGTTGACTGACACCTATGGCAGGCGTGCCCCTTTCTGAACAGAAACATTGGAGCAGTGGATTGATGGGGACAGAGGAGAGTTGAAGTGCCACACCAAACCCAGCAGATTCTGTGTGACAAGTTCCACAGGCAATAACTTGAAAAGAAGGAGGTCTCCTGGAAACGGTTGTGGAACACTCAGCCGGAGAAAAATATTGGGCTGTGATTGTTGTGGCAATTTTTGTTTTTTCTTCTATTCCTTTTTTTCACATTAATAGAATGTTTCTGAAAGGTTACACTGACATTTTAAGCAAGAGATATAGATAAGAATCCATCCCCTGAGGTGGGGCCACTAGCCATGACTTCATCTTAGGAAAAACCAACACTTTCCAAATCATTCATGTCATTCACATAAATACAAACAGACAAAACTTTCCCAACAATATTATTTTATATGGCTGTACATGTGTCCTTGAGAGTGGGCTTAGGTTTTTGGTCAAGAAAGCTTTTAGTAAGAAAGAGTTAAAATTGTTAAAATAGTTTAATATTTCAAAAACTCACAAGAACTAGGTAATAGATGTTAAACAATAACTGACCATAAAATTTATTAATTTGTTTCAAGAAATATGTGGTTAATTCTGGATGATTTCATGTTTTGGATTTCTGAATCACTGTGCCAAGTAACAACAATGTCATATCCTTGGGTTTGCTTAACAAAACATCCCCTGAGAAAATGTTTCTATAAAAAACCTCGATTGAGAGCTGCAAAATACACTGAGATTCAAACTGCCTCTGTGTTTGTTTCTGTTCATCACTGCTGAATCCTTATCCACGTAGTCTTTGAGGACATTCATCCCATCGGACTCCCATACCTGACTGGGGTAGTTCGTGGGAATGGGAAGAAAGAAACTGTGGGAGGGGAAACTGTGGTCAGGATGTAAATAAATGAATAAATTTAACTAATAAAAATTCAAAACAAACAAAAATTCAAACAAATAAACTAACAAACAACCCCAAACGAGCCTGGAGGGTTTATCATATGGCCCTTCTGGGGGACAGTCAGGCTACAATCTATTTCAGTCCTTGAGAGGGAGTGCCAAGTTTCACTCAGCCCATGAATTATACAGGTGTTATTTGTGGACACGAGGGTCTAGGGCCTTTCTCCCTGTCAAATACTTGAATTGGAAATGTTTTAGTTTCCCTTGTATTATATACATAATGTTCCCCATTGTCAATGCATCCAGTAATGCATTGCCTGTAATGAAATAGCCCCAGCTAACCTGGGGTTTGTCTTAAAGGCTGCAGTCCTGTGTGGAATTGTTGGTGAGTGTTGGGAGGGACCCAAGTCCAGCGTCATAATCTGCCTTGCATTTCAGACAGTGGCATTGCCATGCTTTCTGATACTGTCCACCAGTTGGGTTTAGAAAGCTGAGTGGTTTTATGACTGGGTTGATTCTAAGTTTAGATTTCCAGCCTCCTTCTTTTATCCCATGCTCACAAATCACTGCTGTTTCTGCTCCTGATGACATTTAGATTAATTCCTCTTAGTAAAGCCAACTTCCCTTATTTTTCCCCTGTCTTATTAAATCTGATTTTTTCTCTTTTTGAGAAGTATTACAATACAAAATATGGTGGTATTATCAGATGCAAATATTAGTTTAGGCAAGTGTGATGGCTTAGTCATTAAGAGCCTGTCCTGCTCTCGGAGAGGACCTGGTTTCACAGCACTTAAGCTTTTCTGAACTGATTTGCATATTGAGACATTGGCAACAGTGCAGATTCCTTAAACCATATTTAAAGGCATCTTCCCAGTGCCCATGAAGCTACCTCTCTGTATTTCAGATCTCAGAGATGGGGTCAGCTGCTCTCCTGCTCTGGGTACTGCTGCTCTAGGTTCCTGGTGAGAGGATGCAGTGTTGGGCATATCCATCTTGGCCATCATTGTTTCTTATGCTTTGGTGTCATGATCATTGAAATTATGGTATTTCATTAGTTTTAATTTTCTCTTTTATTTTATAGGTCCTCAGAATGTAGCTTATGACTGCTGTTACAGATTCCTCATGCATGATAATTTTATAATGGCCTGCTTTCAGTGTATCTGTGACAGTAATATGTGTTCATCATTCCAGGTTCCACTGGGCACATCGTGCTTCGTTGGTCATGTTTTTAGGGCATAGGGACACCATCTCCTGCAAGGCCAGCCAGAGTGTCACTATGGGACCTATTGATTTTATAAGCTGGTATCAGCAGAAACCAGGACAACCTCACAACCTCCTCATCTATGTAGCATCCAACCAACATATGGCATCCATGCCAGGTTCAGTGGCAGTGGGTCTGGGACAGACTTCACCCTCACCATCCATCCTGTGGAGGCTGATAATGTTGCAACTTATTACTGTCAGCAAGGTCTAGTGGTTCTTCCCACAGTGCTCCAGGGCTGAACCAAAACATCGTGGGGTTGCTGTTCATTGAAGCTCAGTCTCTGAGCTGTTTCTCACCAGACATCTCAACCATGTGATTCTAGGAATCTTGTTTGTAAAAAGAGTTAAGCTGTGAAACAGAGATTTTAGAACCTGATACGTGTGTTTGTCCCACATTTTTCATTTTGCTTCATTATTAAATTCTTCCTTTCAAAGCATTTTTGGTGTGTGTTCAAGAGGTTGAGTAGACAATTATTTTAAACTTACAGGAAACTTTTCTCAGTCACTCAAAATAATCAGAGTTTTATATATAGATGGTTCTTGGTTGTCTTGCAGATACAAGCTGACATTCTCACTCTTATGTCACATTTCTACTTGTATTTACTAGAGATGCAAAAAGTCGGTCTTCTGTGGATCATGCATAGAAGCCTCCTGCAGCTGATTTACTGCTTATCTTCTGATTTTCATCTCTGTGTGTCATTAGCTGTTCTTTTCTCTGCATCCAAGACTCAGATCTTTTTTTCTGTAATATCTCCTACAATGTGGACACATTCCCCTTTTTTTGCCTTTTGCTATTATCTGTTGTGGGTAGAGTGCAACGTCTCCCTATATATCCAGAGCGGCCCTGGAAATTACTATCGAGTGCCCAGTGATCCTGAACTGGTGGTTCACCTGCTCCTTCCCTCTGACTATTAGATCACATGACACGATGACCAGCTACTCTTCATTTTCTAGTTGTTCTACCATTGCAGGTGCATGGACTCTACATGCCCAAGAGTGCACAGTCAAGATCATGGAGGTTTACAGCCTAGACACCCTTGACTTCTACATGAGTCTTCTTTGACTTCCTCCCGATGTGGAGTGGGAAACCTCAACACAGGGATTCCTAGCCTCTTCTAACAGATGCACATCTCTGAGGTTTTTCCAGTTTACAGTTCTAGCTTAAGATAGTGAACTTATATTGTTATTAGTTTTCTACTGCTTCATAACAAGTTAAATACAAATGTAGTGGTAACCAGAGCACCTATAACTTGATAGTGTATTGCCTGGGTACTCTCTCAGGTCCTATAGTTACAGTCAAGGTGCTGTCAACGCTTCACTCTCATCTGGGTACTAAAGAGAGTCTTTTCCCAAGGCCTGTGAGGCTATTTGGACCATCTCTTTTAGATGTGTCTTTCTGTAAAGAGGGCAGCCAGGAAACACATATGGAGCTGAGTACTATCCAGTCTTGCACACATACTCTGTGAGTTCTCAGATCTTTCTTCCCTTTGACATTTGCCTGTCTCATCTACTCTGCTTTGTCCTATTTTCTGTTACTGTAACTGAATACCAGAAGCTGGGTATGTAACAGAAAATACATCTATTTATTTCTGCTCTGTGCTTGAGGAATCCTAAGAGCATGTTACTATGATTGTACCACATCTCCTGAGGGCTTTCTTTGTGTTTTATAACATAATAGAAGAAATCACATGTTGATATTGACAGTTTGTCAGATCTTCTACTTTTCTCCTCTAATGATAAAGCAAATGTGCCTCCTGGGGACCTTCCCATAATCTCCCAAGACCTCATGTAATGCCACCTACCTCCCAAACACAATACTATCAAATTCCTTGATCTGAATTTGAACATTGAGTTTCCAACTCTTACATTTGGCATGATGCACTCCTTCAGATACAGCCCACTCTTCCTTAACTTTCTTTTCCACTCTATAGTCACATATTGTCCTTTTTCATTTGTATTCTTTCCTGATAGTTCCTGCTGTGTTGTGTGCTCCACAGATATGTACTTCTGGACGATCTTCACTGGTTACAGTAAGTTGCTCCTCTCACTCTTCTAAACATTAAGGATTTTCACAGTAACCAACAGGGACAGTCTGATTATGTATTTTCTATTTTTTTGATGTGAGCATTTCCAATTACTTCCTCTTCCTTACATCTGATCCTATTATTTAACAATCAGGCTAACCTTTACCTTTTAAATTCAGCATTTCCACCTTCTACTCATTAAGACATGGTACAGATAAAGAACTTAACAACAAATAATAATCTGACAGTTCAGGTTATTAGGGCATTTTCTCCGCACTGATGATGAAATCAGTTTGTCTGAGTCATTCCTAATCCTTTGTATTGCATTCCCATGTTATAGTTAAGTATACAATCACAAAGCATGTTCCTGCCTAGTGTCATGATACACTAAGCAGAGTCAGTAGACCAGCATGAAAGCTTGTCGTGGATTTCGAGGACAAAACATGGGCCTGCCTTGTGGTCTTGGACAGATGGAGCATTGTTATGGTGAGCAAATGTCCAATGTGTTATGGGAGAAAGAGACAAAGAGAAAGGTTCAATTCTATTAGACAGAGCCCTATCTGAAGAAGTGAAAGCATTGAGGAGTGGTATGAAGTGGGTGGCTTGATGGCCACTAGTGACATGGTAATGTCTGGGCCTTGGCTGCTGCTGGGCCCCATGCCTAGGTTTATGACCTTGATGCTGTGACAGTCTGTGTTGATGCCTGATGTCTTTGATACCCCCAGAGAGGATAGAGTTGTACAGAGTTGTCCCAGACCCTCTTGTCTGCCAAGTGGTATCATGGGTATGGGAAAGATCACCTCCTCCCCTTGGCCTTCAACACTGCAACAGTTCAGGGACCTGATTCAATCCCTCGCCAGCTGCAGTACTTGGGATAGGCAGCACAATAGATTTGACCCTGTGGACAGGGACATGTGTGAGCCAGCCCTGAGTGCATGAGTGGGCCATACCAGGTGCTGCCTCTCTCATCTGCAGTGTGGTGGTGGGGGGGAAGAAAAGAGACCATTTCCCCTTCCTCTACTGCCTCAAACTGGTGAGGGACATGACTCTTTTACCAGCTGCAACACTCAGGAAATCAGGCCTTAGGCCTTGTCTGGGCTGACCCCTTTGATGAGTGATAGGCATGGGATGTCTTCTGTACATGTGTTTCTCTTATTGGTAGTTGAATAAAGAAAGCACTGTGGCCAATGAGGCAGGACAATAGTTGGGTCTAGGAGAGAAGGAGGATTCTGGGAAGGGCAGTCACAGAGAGATGTGATGTAGACTGCAATGGAGTAAGAACCCTGGGCATTTTCGATGGTAAGATAAGGCCCCTGTGAGTATGGGAGACCTGGCCCCTTCCCTGATCTGCCATACGTGGCATGGGTGGCGGAGAAATGCCCCCATCAATGCCTGAGGCAATTGGGAGAACTGCCTCTCAGGTTCAAGAGCAGTAGAACTCCTCCTACTCTGACCAGCTGCAACAATTGTGAGAACAGACCCAGAACCTTGCATAAGCAGCACAATAGAGCAAACTCTATTGACCGAGGTGTGGGTGAGCCAGGCCCAAAGTTGTGAGCATGGGATAACTGTCCTCATCCTGCATCTGTCATTTGGCAGCATGAGTGGGGGAGAGATCTTCAGCCCTTGCTTATCCACTCCTGAGGCAGGTGGGAGAGCTGTCACCATTACTCATTAGTCATGTGATGTCATGAGCGGAGGGACAGAATTCCCTCTCCCACCTAAGGTGGGAGAGTCATCCCTGCCCCTCATCAGCCTCAGCACTCATGAGAGTTGTCCACACATCTCAAGTGGTTAACATAGTAGATCTAGCCTTGTAGGTATAGATGTGGGAGGACCAATTTTGGGGATGTGAAAACAGGAGAACTAGCCCCACTCCCTGTTCATTTATGCAAGGGGTGAACTCGCCAGGGCAATGCTGGAGAACTCACCCTGGTGGTGAAGACATGGAGAGCTGGTGGTCTGGCCAACCCTGCAACTACTCAGGTTCAGGTTTATGAGTTGGCTAACCCCATCACCCAGTGCAGCTGTTATCTGTTGGAGCACAGGTGAGTGTGTGTGTGTGGGGGGCTGTTAATATCCAGGGCTAGAGGATCTCCATGGCACAGGGCAGCAACAAGACATCCAGGAAGGGTATCAGTTAGGGACCAGTGTCATTAGTGGACCAGTATCGTAGCAGGCCTTGAACCAAACTAACAGTTCTTTGTGATCAATGTCTACATATGAAGATGTATGGATAAAGGGATTTACATAGTGACTCAGTGTGTCACACTGCAGCCTCCATGAGAAGATTTTCCCTTCTTTCAAGAATATAAATAATGAACAAAGGTTGAAAATTTATGACTTAAAAATGTTTAAGCATGTCTATGCTAGTATGAGACAATGTAGACTCTAGGAATAAAGAAGGGGTTTGTATAACATTAAAATGGTTGATTTATCAGGTAACATTGTAATTTCCAATGTTTATGCAAGCTCTGTTGATATGGAACTTCAAATGTTGTAAAGGAAATTTGATCAAATTAATGAAAAGAAGAAATAAAGTATAATTATACCTGGGGAGATAAACATGTCTCTATATACCATTTTTAGAATTGGAGATAGGGTGTCATGCATGCTAGACTTATGCTCTATTAATAAGATCTTTTACTAGCCCTTAATTTCTGTTTCTGTTTTTAAATAGGGTCTCACTTAGATTCTAAAATTGACCCTGAATTTCCAATTGTCCTTGAAGGAACCAGCTTCCCTTTTGGCAGCCATAATGGTTGAACATGTGCTTCTATGACCTTGACCTAGTCACTAAAGTCAGATGCCTGTCTCGTGACAAGGGGCCAATCAGAGGTTAGCTGGTGGTGCTATGCTTTAGGACCCTGGGTGTGCTTTACGGACAAGCACACAGCAATGACATAGAGAGCATAGCAACCACCCTGGGAGGGCCTATGGGCCATAACAACCAGTTGACCAATCAACACAGGGCAAGCCCTCCAAGCCTGGAGGCACACCAATCGTGAGCCTGTGCGTAAGCCTGTGCGTACCCCTAGACACTCCCCTTACGCTGCCCTATAAGATCTTTTGGGAGATGCTAGGAGCCGTCTTTTCTAGCCGTCCGCCATGGCGGGTGGGTAAAAGACCTGAGCTAATATGGGGTTAACTCGTTAAATTACAATAAAGCCTCTTGCAGTTTGCAGCAAGCTCTCGAATCCGCCTGGTGATTGGGGTGACCGCGAACGTGGCCTGGGACCCCGAATACTTGATTTTTCGGGGGTCTAACAGTCCTCACTCTACCACTCATGTGTCAGTATTAGAAGCCTGATCCACCCTGCCCAATAGTTTTCTCAGCAACTGAAAGATCATGCAGTCATGAAGTCATCAAGGATGTATAAGATTGCAATACCACTCCTACTCCACCTGGACTAGGAGAACTTGGCTGAACTGTATCCCCCAACACAGCAAAATAAGTACTCTTTCAAACTGACAATGAGTATTCCATATAGTGAGTAAATTTGGTTAGATCTATGTGTTAAACAATATTGATGTATAACATCATTAAGCTATAAAGGTATAAATGAAGATATCAGAAAATTCTGAAATATTGGTCACTGCATATCTGTTTTGAAATAACTCACAGACAAATGCAATTAGAGAATATTTGTTCCACCTCCACCTCACAATTTGCTCAGGAGTTCTTGTCCCCCTCTGCTCCTTCGAGAGAATATGCAATCTTCTGTTGGGGTCCTCCTTGTTTCCTAGCTGCTGTGGCAGTGTGGATTGTAGGCTGGTAATCCTTTGCACTATGTCTAATATCCACATATGAATGAGTACATACCATGTTTGTCTTTTTGTTACTGGGTTACCTCACTCAGGATTGTTTCTATTAGTTACATCCATTTGCCTGTGAATTTCAAGATTCCATTTTTTCCCCACTGAGTAGTTCTCTATTGTGTAAAAGTACCACATTTTCTCTATCCATTCTTCAGTTGAGGGACATCTAGGCTGTTTCCAGGTTCTGGCTATTCCAAATAGTGCTGTTATGAACATAGTTAAATATATGTCTTTATTGTGTGTATGTGCATTCTTGGGGTATATGCCCAAGAGAATTGCTGGATCATTAGGTAGACTGATTCCCATTTTAATGCAAAACCGCCATTCTGATTTCCACAGTGGTTGTACAAGTTTGCACTACAGCAGCAATGGAGGAAAGTTCCTCTTTCTCCACATCCTTTCCAGCATAGATTGTCAATGGTGGTGTTAATTTTAGCCATTCTGACAGGAGTTAGATAGTATCTCAGAGTGGTTTTGAGTTGCATTTCCTTGATGGCTAAGGATGTTGAACACTTTCTTTTTTATGATTTTTTTTAACTTTTTAAAATTTGAATTAGAAATAGGCTTGTTTTACATGACAATCCCAGTTCCCTTCTCCCTCCTGTCCTCCCCTAACACCCCCCTCCCAACTAAATCATTTTCTATTTCATATCCTTTCTACTACCCCTGGGTGGTGAGGCCTTACACAGTGTCATCAGAGTATATTGTATCCTTTGGGATAGGGCCTAGGCCCACCCCCGTGTGTCTTGGCTCAGGGAGTATTCCTCTATGTGGAATGGGTTCCCAAAATCCACACCTATGCTAGGGATAAGTACTGAACTACTACAGGTAGTCTGGTAGATTTCTGAGGTTTCCTCACAGAAACCCATGTCCTGGGGTCTGGATCAGTCCCCTGCTGGTATTCCAGGTATTAGTCTGTGGAACAAGAGTTCCCTGATGTTAAGGTCAGCTGTTTCTATGGGTTTCACCAGCCTGATCTGGACCCCTTTGCTTTTCACTGGTCTTTCTCTGCATCAGGGTTCTAGTTCAGTTTGGATATTAGTTGTGGGTGTATGCTTCTACTTCTACTCATTGCTGGATGAAGGCTATAGGATGGCATATAAGTTAGTCATCAATCTCATTATCAGGGGAGGGCATTCAAGGCAGCCTCTCCTCTGTTGCTTAGATTGTTAGCTGGTGTCATCTTTGTAGATTCCCAGATATTTCCCTAGTGCCTTATTTCTCTGTAAACCAAAAATGTCTCCCTGTATTATGGCATCTCCTTTCTTGTTATCATCTATTCTTCCCCTGACTCAACCTTTTTCCTCCCCCATGTCCTCTGCATCCCTCCTCTTCTCTCCTCATTCTACTGGCTCCCTCACCCCTGTTTCCGTGCTCCCATTTTGTTCAGGGTATCTTGTCCCTTTCCTCTTCTCCAGGGGATCATGTATGTCTCTCTTAGGGTCCTCCTTGTTTACTAGCTTCTTTGGCAGTGTGGATTGTAGGCTGGTAATCCTTTATTCTATGCCTAAAATCTGCATATGAGTGAGTGCATACCATGTTTGTCTTTTTGTGATTGGGTTACCTCGATAAGTATGATTTCTTCTTTTTCCATCCATTTTCCTGCAAGTTTCAAGAATCCATTGTTTTTTTTCCCTCTGAGTAGTACTCCATTGTGTAAATGTACCACATTTTCTCTATCCATTCTTCAGTTGATGGGCATCTAGGCTGCTTCCAGTTTCTGGCTATTACAAATAGTGATGCTATAAACATGGTTGAACAGATGTCCTTGTTGTATGAATGTACTTTTTTTGGGTATATACCTCAGAGTGGAATTGCTGGTTCTTGTGGTAGACTGATTCCCAATTTCCTGAGGAGACACCATACTGATTTCCAAAGTGGCTGTACATGTTGGCACTCCCATCAGCAGTGGAGAAGTGTTCCCCTTTCTTCATATCCTCTCCAGCATGAACTCCTATTGGTGTTTTTAATTTTGGTTGAACGCTTTCTTAAGTGTCTTTTGGCCATTTTAGATTCCTCTGTTGAGAATTCTCTATTTAGTTCTGCACTCCACATTTTATTTGCATTGTTCGGTGTTTTGGTGTTAGCTTTTTGAGTTCATTGTATACTTTAATCGTCAGCCCTCTGTCAGATGTGGGGTTGGCAAAGATCTTTTCCCATTCTGTGGGTTAAGAGTTTGTCTTGCTATGTCCTTTGCCTTACAGAAGCTTCTCAGTTTCAGGAGGTCCCATTTATTAATTGTTGATCTCAATGTCTGTGCTACTGGAGCTATGTTCAGGAATCAATCTCCTGTACCAATTTGTTCAGGGTATCACCTACTTTCTCTTCTAGGAGGTACAGTGTGACTGAATTTATGTTTATGTCTTTGATCTATTTGGACTTTAGTTTTGTGCATGGTGATAGATATGGATCTAATTACAATCTTCTACATTTCTGAATACCGTCATGCCATTACCATTTGTTCAATGCTATATTTTTCCCATTGTATATCTTTAGATTCTTTGTCAAAAATCAGGTGTTGTTAGGTCCTATCCCAAAGGATATGGCAGACTCTGAATACCCTCCATGAAATGTCTCACCCTCCCTGGGGAGCAGAAAGGGTGTGGGACAGTTAGGGTGTTAGTGGGGGGCAGGGAAAGAGAGGAGGGAGAAGGAACTGGGATTGACATGTAAAAGAAGCTTATTTCTAATATAAAATTAGTCTAATTACCATTATAAAACAATCAGTCTAATTTAAAGAAAGAAAGAAAGAAAGAAAGAACGAAAGAAAGAAAGAAAGAAAGAAAGAAAGAAAGAAAGAAAGAAAAAATTGAGAATTCTGGCACTAGGGATCTACAAGTTTGACCACTACTAACAACCTAAGCTGTTAGGAGCCGTTACAAGCTATGCGCATGCGCACTAGGTAACTTTGTAACTTTCCAGCCCTTAGTCTCCGCCCCTCCTGTTACGTCATATGGTCTGATCAGCTGACGTCTTATGGTCCGATCAATTGATGTCATATGGTCCGATGAGCTTCAGCCAGTCAGAGAGTAACAGTCTGAGGCGACTGTTGCCAGCCTATATAAGGAGGGGTTTTTGGGTGTTCAGAGTCTCCGCTCTGTAAGCTGATGCTCTCCCTCTCAAGTAAAATTAGAGCTTTACTGCAGAAGGATCCTGAGGAGTGTCCCCGTGTCATTTTTGCTGGTGAGACGGTTAGCGCGGGACACTAAGCAATAGTTGAGAGGATATCTTGAATGTCCTTATCTAATAATGAGATTGATGACTACTTTATATGCTATCATAAGAGCCTTCATCCAGTTGCTGATGTAAGCAGAAGCAGACACCCAAAACTACACTCTGAACTGGACTCTGGAATCCAGTTGCAGAGAGAGGAATGATGACCGAAGTGGTCAAGAAGAAACCTACAGAAACAGCTGACCTGAACAAGGGCATGCTCATGGACTCCAGTTTGATAGCTGGGAAACCAGCATAGGACTGTTCCAGACCTCCTGAATGAGGAGGTCAGTTTGCAGTTCTGGCTAATCTATGTGGCCTCTGGTAGTGTATCAATATTTACCCCTAGAACAGGAATGTACTTTGGGAGCCATGTAGAGGGATAATCTCTCATCCTAGACACATGAGGGACCATCTAGACTCCGTTCCAAATGATTTGAAGATTCCCCATGGAAGGCCTCACCCTCCCTGGGGAACAGAAAGGGTTTGGGACAGGGGATCAGTGTGGGGCAGGGGAGGAGTGGAGGGAGAGGGAACTGAGAATGACATGTAATAGAAGCATGTTTCTAATTTAAAATTGGTCTAATTACCATTATAAAAATAAAGAATATATAAAAAATAAAAACACATGATAATCTAGAAGTCTGTAACCATCTTTAAAAGAGCAAAGATATGTTGATACATTAAAACTTTCATTGCATTTAATCACATATACTTATTTAGAAGTTATTTGAACAATGTTTATTCTTCTGTTCTGTATTTCCTGTCTGAGGATGGCAGAGCTGAGAGAACCATTCAGGGTTGCCTGTGAAACTGTGTTTCCCATCAGGTACACAATTCAGCTGTAATTCATTGATCTGCTGTTTTCCTTATAGAAAAATGTCTGAACTTTTTGTATGATTTTTCAAAGGTAAGTAGCACATGATAACAGTTGCACTGTTTAGGTAGGGAGGTTTTCATTTTAGGCTAAAGCACTGTATGATGTCACCAAAGACTTCAAATACAAAGCCCACATGTTCATTCTCACATGAGGGTCCTAGCTACAAACCACAAGGACACTTGCTCAGCTACATTCATAGCAGCATTATTTGTAATAGCCAGAATCTGGAAACAACCTAAAATCCCCTCAACTGAAGAATGGATAAAGAAAATGTGACTCATTTACACAATGGAGTATTACTCAACAGTATAAAACAATCACATCATCAATGTTTCAGGTAAGAAACAGTCAGAAACAGAAAGCAATAAATGAACTCATGCTGCCTGCTTGTTCACTATTTCGCCTCTTCACTCTTGTACAGTTCATGGTGCCATCCAGGAAATTGTGCTGTTTGCATTCCAGGGGTGTCTTTTGGCCTCAATTAACAATGAAAATAGTCTGTCCCAGAAATGCCCACATGACAACCTCAGCTAGAGAATTCCTCAGTTAAGGGTTTCTTCTCACGTGACTCCAGGAGAAATTAACAAGGCAAGAAAATGAGTTTGACAAGGACAGAGGATCACCACCTGGCAAAGATGTCTCATGTATCCCATTTGAACACAAAACTAGAAATATTCCATGGGCCAGGGTGTTTCTCGGTTAAAATTTCCAAAACAAGGTAGTTTTTCCCAAAATGCTAACACATAAGTCTTAGAGGGTCTTTGTTCTTGGCAGGCTCTGTGTAACTAATGTTTACTTTCCCCCAGTGTAGAGGTCAATCAAACTTACTTTCCAGATTCTGTTTAACCTACTATGTAAACTACATACTATTTGATTTTCCCCTGACAACTGTTTTTCTTTCTTTTACATTTTTTAATTCTTTAATTACTCCTCATGTTTACATATCCATCCCCCCTTCCCTTGCCTTCCTATCCTTCCATGTTCCCCTCCAATCCCCCCAACACATCCCCAACTCCTCCCCAGGGAAGAGTCCATTATAGTCGGTGCAATTATTGTATACTGCAAAGGAGTCAGAGCAAGTTTGATGAACAGATGTTTAATAGGAGAGTATTCACAAGATGAAATCAGTCCAGTACAACCAGGCGAACCATGGATCAGAGAGAGCCTTGTGTTTGCAACCCTCATATTTAAGGTCTTGCTACATCACTCTGACCATGCCCTGGTGTGCTGGGTCAGCATCACCTGTGCCAGCCTAACAATGTGTGTGGCTAACAATTCCCCTACAGTCCCTCATATCATTTTGGGGAGGACCTAGGCCCACCTTGCTGTATCTGGGCTGCAATAGTATTCCTTCATAGGGAATGGGCTCCCAAAGTCCATATGGAATTGATGTGATTGTCTAGAGGGACACCAAGTCTAGCATTATTATCCTCCTTGTGTTTCAGAGAAGACATTACCAGGATATTTGTCACTCTCTCTACAAGTTTGTGAAGACATCGTGTGGGGTCAGCATTGGATTGGCATGAGAAGATGGAGAGACCTGCCTTATCCACAGTGGCATACATTCATTCTAAGTTTAGGTTTCCAGCCTCCTTCTTCATCCCATGCTCTCAGCTCACTGCCTCTTCTGTTCCTGATGACATTTAGAATAACGCCTATATTGCAGTCAACTTCAATTTCTAACCCAAACCATGACACATTTTTTTCTCTGTTACTAAACCAGGTTGTTTTCTCTTTTTGAGAAGTACCACAATGCCAAATACATTGATGCTGTGTTGAGATTCAAAAATTATTTGGGGGATAGAGTGTTATCTCAGTGTTTAATAGCCCTCCCTGGTCTTCCAGAGGACTTGGGCTCAGATTCCAGCATCTATATGGCAATTCATAACCTCCTGTATGCCTAATTCTGGTGGATCACATGTCCCTTTCTGGAATCCAAGGGCAACACAGACACACACACACACACACACACACACACACACACACACACACACAAAGACTCACACACACAAAGAAACACACACAATGCACAGGCATAGATGCAGACAAAACACAATACACATAAAGGAAAAATAAATAAAAGTTTAATTCTGAGGGATCACAGTGCTCTTGCAACTCACATCATTTACAGCAGAGTAGTGACAGTGCTCTCCCCACATGAAACCTCTCAGTAACAGAACATGATGATTCCACAGGGCCTGTCACAAAATCACCTGGGATACACTAAAGTACTCAAGGGGATTCTTTGCTAATCCTAACTGCCATGGGGTGACACAAGAGCAGGTGTCCTGTGAGCACCAAGTGAAGCTCTTCTGAGCTGATTTGCATAATGAGACATTAGCGAAAGTGCAGATTGTTCAGCCATTTTTAAAGGCAGTTTGCTAGGACCCAAGAAACAGCCTCTAGTCCAGGTCTCAGAGATGGGGCCAGCTTCTCATCTGCTGTGGTACTGTTACTCAGGTTTCCAGATGAGAGACTGTAATATTGGGAAAATCCACTGTGGCCATTATTGAATTTTATGACTTGGTATCCTGATCAATGAAATTATGGCATTTAATCGGTTTTAAATTTCCATTTTATTTTCTGTTTCTCAGAGTATAGTTCATGACTGCTGTTACAGGTTCCACATATATGATGGCTTTACATTGGGGTGATATCAGTATATGTGTGACAGCAATGTGTGCTTATCACCACAGTTTCTACTGGGGAAATTGTGCTGACTAATCTCCAGCTTCCTTGACTGTGTCTCCAGGGCAAAGTGCCACCATCTCCTGCAGAGCCAGCCAGAGTGTCAATACAGTTGGTATTCCTCTTATGAACTGGTATCAACAGAAACCAGGACAGCTCTCCAAACTCCTCATCTATGATTCATCCAACCTAGTATCTGGGGTCCCTGCCAGGTTCAGTTGCAGTAGGTCTGGGACAGACTTAACCCACACCATCCACCCTGTGGAGGCTGATGATGTTACAACCTATTACTGTCAGCAAGGTCTAGAGGTTCCTCTCACAGTGCTCCAGAGCTGAACCAAAATATCCTAGGGTTGCTGTCCACTGAAGCTCAGTCTCTAAGCTTTTTCTAACCAGACACCACAACCATGTGATTCTACCAATATTGTTTGTAAATAGGTTGAATCTGTGAAATAGAATTCTCAAAGTAAGTGTGTTTGCCCTATTGTGCATTCTTTACAAATTAAGTGTTTGCTTACTTAATAAAGACCCACCTGATACTATTTTCAAGGCTCTTTTACTGTTCAATAAACTGAGTAGACAGGCTTCAACTTTACAACTTCATTCAATGGCATCTCTGGGGCTTCATCCAGGGACACTACTGATACATGCCTGGCCTCAGAAGCATTCCTTAGTCTCAGAACATTCTATAGCCCTTGTCAAGTGTCCTTGACTCTAAAGCCAGAGCCACAAGCCCAAAGTTGCCAAATTCTGTTGCTTTTCGGGACTGAAACATAACCCCCTCATTGAATTACATCTCCACCAGTTTTCTACTTTCCATGATTTCATTCACTGCCTAAGCTTGGCTGTCCTGGAACTTGCTCTGTGGATCAGACTGGCCTCAAGCTCAGAGATATGCCAGCCCCTGCTTTCCCACTGCTGGGATTTAAGGCTGTACAACCACAGCTGGCTCTAAGCTTCTCTTTAATTCCTTTCACAAGCTGGAAATTTAGCTGGGTAAATCTTTCCCTGTAGTCACTACTCCTTTTATTCCATCTCATAATCTGTTCATCTCCTTGAACACAGGACTTAACTCCATTTCACTTCCAGTTGCTCCTCATATTAGTCTACATTGTGCATTTTGTCTTGTTCAGCTTTCTCCTTTTCATTATATATCTTTATTAGAGTTACCATTAAAAAGTACATGGCAGAGCCTATACAATGCTGTTTTTGAGATTACCTCTGTCAACGGATTTAATCCAAATCTATCACTTCAGCCTCAGACAAACTTTTTGGGACAATTGCAAAAAGCAGCCACATACTTCATCAAAATTTCAAAAGAGTAATCACTAGGTAACATACTAAAATTCTTCTGCGAAACCCCTTGAAGCAGTGCCTCTACAGTTCAAATCCAGAAAAATATAGGATCTACAAATTAGACTTAATGTGTGACATACATACACACACACATACACACAAAACCTTTATGTGTATATTAAACAGCACTTCTGCTTTCTTCTTTCTTTATGGCCTGCATTCTACTTTGATGTCTCCCTACTGGCCTTTGATCTTTGAATACTGAGAAACCTCAATCTATCCTCATTGAAGGTGATAATTTTGTGTCACCATGACATCTCTTCTATCCTTTATATCTTATGATGATGAATAGAATTTAGGACTTGTGGAAGGGAGAGCAATTTGCCAAGTGAAATATTGTGATATCTTATCAAATTCATGTATTTAATAAAAACTATTTGATTAGTCGCTGTAGAACACAGAAATTCATTAGGGACAAAGTCTTGTAGACCACAATAGATAGTCTCAAACCCATGTATCTCAGAGATGTTTGGTTGGGAATAAACCTGTTTTATAGTTAATGTTCTATTCTGTGGAGAGATGCCATGACCAATACAACTCATATAAAGGGAAGTCATTGGGTGTTTGCAGTTGTCCTTGGTTGCCCCCCAGAGTTGGAAGGTAAGTAAGACTCTATTACTTTTATTTTTTATTTTAGAAGCACTCTTATTTACATATTAATCTCCCATTACCTCACATTCCCATCTTCCCATGCTCCCCACTGACCATTCAACCCACACCATACCCACTTCCCAGGGATAGTGAGACTCTCCATGGGGAACCAGCAAGGTCCATCACATCATTTGGGGGTGGGCCTAGGCCCTCCTTCCTGTATCTGGGCTGCAGTAGTATCCCTCCATAGAAAATGGGCTCACACAGTCCATTTGTGCTCCAGTGGTCCACTGTTAGAAGTCCCATAGACTGCCTTGTCCTCCTAGCTGGCGCCCACATTCAGAGGGCTTGGTTCAGTCCAATGTTGGTTCACCAGATTTATGACTAGGGTCTCTGTGCTCTCACTAGGTCAAGTCAACTGTTTCTGTGGGTTTCTCCAGTACAGTTTGTCTCCTTATGAGGCCTCTGTGCATGTGTGTACTCAGGCTGTGTGAGAGTAGCATGCTTCAATGATGGTAAGACTCTGTTTCTAAAGACACTACACATTTTGTTCACAGGAATTTGAAGATTCTGTCAGGATCTGACTTGGAAGACTCTTCCATGGGAACTAGATCAACCACTACTGTAAGGTTCTATATAAGCTGCCCCGTGAGAAAAATATTCAACATATATGTTCCTGACTCTAAAGCCCATGAATCACAACAATGACTAACTCAGAAGGATATCCTCAGTGTTGCAATAGTAGCCTTTTTGTTTTTGGAGTGAACAAAATTGGCCTCTTTGGTTTTAAAATTTTCTCAGTGGGAAGGTATTCATGCCTGGTACTGGTAAGTAAGACAAGTATTTTTGCTAGGAGTTTTTACAACCTTTAGAAGAGAACTCACTGTTATTCTTTTGTTTAAATTAAAAATAAAGAAGAAAAGAGGCTGATGAGACAAAAGACTAAGATACATATTAGACATATTAAGCAGTTTATTATAGGCTCAGCAGAGTAGGGAGACTAAAGGAGAAGAGGAAAAAGGGTTAATGGCTGACTGCCATGGCTGGTTGCCAGAGAGAGAGAGAGAGAGAACAGAAACAGAAGCAGAAGCAGAGAAGAGGAGAAGAGTAGGGAGTGTAGAGAGAGAAGTGTAGAGAGAGTGTAAAATGGCAGGGATCAGTCTTTTAAAGGTGTTCTCTGCATCTGCATGCAGATTTAGTTCCCATGGAACCCTAGGCTGACCAGGGTACTGCCTGTTCTGCCAGGTAATGGGGCAGGCCAGCATAATGCCTGAATCTTTCATTCCCACATTTACTTATTATTAAAAAAAAAAGATGGGCTATTATTAATGGCAGATTAAGGAATAAGAGTGTCAAATTCTCAAGACTACTTCCTGCTGACATGGGGGATGTTGACCATCTTTGTGGGACCTGAGGACATTGGGGTGCTGCCATTTCCTGGGGTAGCTGGTTGTTTCATCACAGTTCAGGGTGTATGGAACTCCCTGGCTCCTCTTAGACCTGGCAAGATTTTGGCAGAGTAGAGGACAAGGTTAAGTTTAGAAAAAATTTTTCTTAGGTCCTGTCACTTGAGCAGAAGATTGTAAGATGAGGGAGGGGTTCCTGAAGAGTTCCAACATGAGGGAAGGGAGTCCTGGGACCAGGGAATGATTGAATAACTGGAGTGACTCTGACCTGTTTGTTTGGATTCAATTGAGCTCCCTGGAACTTACAAGAATCCTTAGTTTGTGGAAACATAAGTATTAGACATATTAGCAGCATATTTTGTTAGAAGCAACTTGGCTGAAAGCATTAACAGTTTAAAATTGACAGATATATTTTTAGGACAATGAAAAGCATCTTAATCTTGACCCTGTACTTATGATCCTATAGTGGTATTACAGAACTTTACTAAGCACAGTACCATGAGAAACAGAGAAATCCAAAACATATTTCATTCTTTTTAATGTCTCAACTCACTTTATCATCACTTAAGCCTTTTTATCCTCAGACCTTCATAACTTTAATTCATACATCTTACATTACCATCTTAGACCTTCCATTTTCAGACCTTTATACCTTCCATTCTCAGACCTTCATAACTTGTATTTATCCACTGTATTAGACCTTTCCATCCTCAGACCTTTGTAAGTACATTCCCAGATCTTCATACACCTTATACTTTCCTATATTCACATAGGAATACCCAAAATACCTGTTCCTGAAATCTGTTTTGCTTTAAGCTGGCAAGACTACCAGTCATCAAAAGCATCAGAGTTCATGAGAAAGATAAGATTTTACCTGAATTAATGATTAAAGAATAACAGAGACTTGCCAGAAGGCTGCATGGACAGCTACCCCCAATTTCCTCCATCCATAGTAGAGGGATGCATGACACTTGCCTTCTTGCTGATAGCATGTGACCTATGGATTATGGACTACAGGAAGCCTCCCTACCGTTGGCCCAAGAAATGCAGGGAAAGTGGATTCCACTGTCTTCTTGTCCATGGTCTGGAGTATTTTGTAGCAACTGAGGTAAAGGCCAGGGTGGCTCAGTGACTAGCGTTGTCACTGACTCTAGATGAAGTTTCTTTAATGCCCATCAGTCTTCTTGAAGGAAATTGGGTGGTGCCAGCAGCTGGCCTGTCTCTCTGTTGTGAAAAGCTTTTAAACAAAACATTTTAAATGCCATGTTCTCTAGAACTCTTAGCATTTGAGGGCTGCCTGTCTGATTAGTATCTCAGCAGTCAAAAATTTGCCTTTAGTTAGAGAAAACTCCCTTTTTGTAATAAAAAAGCTGTACCTTTGTAAATGGCTCACAGGATGGACTGAGTGGTATAAATATTTTGTTAATTTGAAATAGACCTTTATGGTTTTAAGCTTTCATCATCATTTAAAGATACATGAGGTAAATTTAAGTTGTATAGACTTAGCTTATATTTTAAGTATAGTGAAATTAGATCTTTATGACTTTAAATGTCTACCATCATTTAAAGATACATAGCAATTTAGAAATATGAGTCTTAGCACAGTTTAATTTAAATTGTATATAGTTAGATAGGTATACAGTTAAATTACAGGTACAGAGACAAGCAGGACTGGATAACAGTAAAAGGGTGAACCAGAATGTAATCTCTGATCCGTACATTGTAGTAAACAGACATGAGATTTAAAAGGACAGAGTAGACTTAAACAGAGGGCCCTGAAAAGGCACAGTATTCAGTAAACGAGCCATGAGCAATAGAGCCAAGAAAGAAGAAATCACAGTTAAAAAAAAAAAAGCAAAAAGAATCTGAGAGAAAGCAAAAATCCAGCATTCAGGTTTGCTGACACAGGCCGTGGGAGTAGGTGTGCCTACAGGTAGATCACATGGCCAAGATGGCAGCCCCCAGGTTAGACATGGCCCAGATGGTGGCGACCATAAGCCACATTTTTGTCTGTTCACCTGCCTGTTGGCTACAACCAGAAAGGTTCCTCTATACATTTCCCATGGGTGAGGCAAATGGAAAAACTGGCAAAAAGCTCCTCTCTGGATTCCTGTGTGCCCATGAGAGTTGCCAGGGGCCTGGCCCGGAAGGGGACACAGCTGTTCTGAAACTGAAAATGACCCAGGGTTCTGAACTGAAAAAGCAAAAAAGCACCACTCCTGGAGCGGGATCCCAAACCTGACCCATGGAAAATTCAAGGGATGTATTACCGGATTGTAGTGAACAGGCAGATGAGTGGGTTCCAAAGATGATTAGTTGGAAAAGCAGCGAGTAGAAGTGTACAGAGTTACATCATCTCAGGCAGCTGCAGGCAGGAGGAAGTGCCAGGAAAAGTAGAGATGGAAAGTGGGTTATGAGTTCAGATTTTATGATCCCTGAAATTTCCCATGTCCCTGGCAGGATAGGTTACAGAGAAAGCCTAGCCCTCCAGCAAGCTGCAAGAGCGCTTACAGAGAGAGCCTAAACTGAATTGGGCACTAATGTTGTTCATTTGTTTAAATGAAAAATAAAGAAGAAAAGAGTCAGATGAGACAAAAGACTAAAAGACACATTAGACATATTAAGCAGTTTATTATAGGCCCAGCAGCGTAGGAAGACTAAAGAAGAAGAGAAACAGGGTTAATGGCTGACTGCCATGTCAGGTTGCCATAGAGAGAGAGAAGAAAAGCAGAAGCAGACAGAGAAGAGGAGAAGAGTAGAGAGTGTGTAGAGAGAAGTGTAGAGAGAGCATAAATGGGCAGGGGTCTGTCTTTTAAAGGGGTCCTCTGTACCTGCGTGCAGATTTAGTTCCCATGGAACCCTGGGCTGACCAGGGTACTGCCTGTTCCACCAGGTAACAGGGGCAGGCCAGTGTATTGCCTGAATCTTTCACTCACAGTGGCTATTTTCCTCATCCAATGTAAGTACTCAGTTTATCCTAAATAATTATGGCTGTACTCTCAAATAACTGAAGCTCTCACTCCTCATCAAAGAATCTTCTCTTTTAAATAGGAAGTATTACAGAGATATATAACTGTTCAAAATGCAAAGCATAAGTGGTCATGACATGGCCAGCCTCAATCTACAGCACAGCATCTGATTTTCTAATAGGTTTTCTAGTCCCCAGTGGTCAGCCTCAATAAATCCACATAAGAACAACACTAAGAGAACTCAGTAGTGTGTCCTGTGTGTGTTTGTATGTGTGTGTGTGTGTGTGTGTGTGTGTGTGTGTGTATGTGTGTGTGTGTGTGCAAATAGTAATTAAAGAAGAGATCACTAAGTGAAGAAGTTGGGGGCTTAGAGGAGGAGCTGAAACAGAAAGGCATGGGGTAAAAATGATATACATGTACTACTTATGTATCAATTTCTGAAAAAAATTACATGTCTTTTTATCTATATTTAATTACTCTTATTTTCATTTATTAACTTGCATATTTGTCCAATCTTACAGCTTAGTTGTTATCAGTTCTTACACCTCCCATGCAAGCACCTTTCTAACGTATATCCACAGAGCTTCGATACTCCAATATTCCTTCAGTGACCATCATCAGGTTCTAACAACACTGCATTGACACCTACCTGACCCAGTCAGAGAAACTCCCACCTAGAGGACTTTTATGCAAGTTAACTCTTCCTACCTCTTAGGAGAATACTCTGAGCTCCCGCTGAACCACTCTTCCACTTTCCCTTTAAAAGAAGGAAAATCAGGCATCCTTAATACAGGCAGGTATCAAGAAAATAAATGAATCTATGAATCTTTTTGCACATCTGAGATTGTGACATAGTGAATGATCATGTCCTAGATACAATAGTACCAATAACATAATGTGATGAAACATGGAATATTCAAAATAACATGCACCTCTCAAGGCTCAGGATTCCTTTGGTACCTTTTTCCTCAGAGGAACACACATTCTTTCTATTAAAATATGCTCATGCCTGGTCTGTCCTGAGACACCAGGAAACCCTGATTTCTTGCTGAATTAATGAACTGAACCAGGCCTGCAGCTGTGCACAGCCCCTGGGGATTTGCATGTGCTCAGAGTACAACCCATCGCCCTGAGGACTTATTCATAAGACTGTCACAGTTTATGCTGTACCAGTTCTGAGCAGGCCACAGCATGGACATGGGGTTCCCCACTCAGTTCCTTGTATTCCTGCTGCTGTGGATCCCAGGTAAGGAAGCACAGCAATGGTCATTTATTTAGGCCAATGTGATTGGTCCTGACTGAAATTATCAGGTAATTTGTCTTTCCACATGCTTACTCATTGGCTCTGTTTTGTGATTTTAATTGTAGGTGGCAGATGTGACATCCAAATGACACAAACTCCATCCTCCTTGTCTGCATCTGTGGGAGACAGAGTCAGCATCACTTGCAAGGCTAGTGAGGGCATTTCTGATGCATTATCATGGTACCAGCAGAAACCAGGGAAAGCTCCTAAGCTCCTGATCTATTATGCAAACAGCTTGGAAGATGGAGTCCCATCGAGGTTCAGTGGCAGTGGGTCTGGGACACAGTTTTCTCTCAAAATTAGCAGCCTGGAGGCTGAGGATGCTGGCATTTATTTCTGTCAGCAAGGTTATAATCCTCCTCCCACAGTGATACATGCCATGTCATAAACCGTCCAGAGATGCAAAGTGTGAGGCCGGGCTGCCTCACCTGCTCCTCCTGGTTTCTGCATCAGCTGAGAGTCATTGTCAGGCACTGTGTGGCATTGAAAGACACTGGAGAGGGAGGGTTAGTATAAGCAGCCAAGGGAATCTCATGATTTCCCAACTTTTAGTTTTTTTGTCATCAGCAGCACAAAAATAATTATAATCTCAATTTCAGTACATAAAATGTTACAATACTTAGTGCTCTGAGCTGTATATTCAGTTGAGATCGTGAAACAAAGCAGAAGACAGCATAAACACAAGAAGCTAGGATTTGGGTTCTATTCTGCAGCCATTCACTTGCTTAAGTCGAGCAGTGTCAGGTGTTCAGGAAGGTTGGCAATGTAAGTGAGGGATAGTCTGGTTGTATAGAAGTTAGAGTTCATTTGCTAAAGAACTTGTGGACTGGGTAAACATGTGCTCCTGATACTTAGCCTTGTAGCATAAGTTTAGGGTGCCCCGGATCCCAGCTGTCTGCAACAGCATGATGGTGATAATACTATATCGCTTACATATATCCTTGCATCTGTCTAAAGTTGCTGATGGATATCGTACTGTGCTTTTCTGACTCTGAGATCTTATGTGAGGGCTCATAAATGAGTATTTCTCTGAGAAAAGATACATAGTCCAGAATTCACCAGCACCAGTTATATAACTGTCATTTTATTGGAAAGTTAAAGTAAGTTAGTGTTCTGGCTTCTGGAAGATTTTAAACATCAATACATTTGCATATTAAGAAAAAGAATCTTTTTCTTTAAATTTCTATGTATGTCATGACATTCCTCCTTTTCCATTATGTTTTAATGAGGATTCTGAATTTGTTCTTTTTTGTATTTATTTTACATATCAATACCAGGTCCCTTTCATTCCCACCCTTCTTCTCCCCTGTCTCCTCCCCAACATAACTCCATCCATTCTTCAGACAGAGTAAAGCCTCCCATGGGAATCATAAAAATCTGTCATATCAGTTAGGCAGAACCAAGGCCCTCCCTTCTGTATCTAGGCTGAACAAGGTATCCCACCATAGGAAATGGGCTCCAAAAATCCAGTTCATCTACTAGGGAAAAACACCAGTTCCACTGCTAGTGGCTACATAAAGTGCCCAAGCTTCCCAGTTGTCACCCACATTTAGAGGGTCAAGTTCAATGTTATGCAGTTCTCTGGCTGTCAGTCTGGAATCAGTGAGCTCCCACTTGTCCTGGTCAGCTATTTCTATTGGTTTTCACATCATGATCTGCTCTTAATATTAAGTATTGTCTGCTCCTCCTTATCACCACTTTTTTGGAAGCCTACTTTCCAGATATTCTTTGTCTTGTCTGTGTCCTTCAACTATGGGTCTTGCTTTACAGTATGAGACTAAGAGTAGAATGAATCAATATCCATATCTAAGTATGCACATAAAGATGCTGGTAGAAATGAGGACTGGAGTACCACCCAAAAAGTACTGTGGGGACTAAAGAACATTAAAACCCCATCCCTAGGCTTCCTGGACATATCTGAAGACAAGAGACCTAAAGTCTCTACCTTAACATAGATATCTATAGGAATACATAATATGAATCTCCTATTAGAGTTATAGACCTTCTTGAAATAATAGATTCCTTTATAATTAATTAATTTTGTAAGGCTTATTCTAAAATTTCCATTAGATATAGTTTAAGATAATCTCAGCACTCAGGAGGCAGAGGCAGTCATATTTTTGTGAGTTCAAAACCAGCATGGTCTATAGAGTGAGTACCAGGACTACACAGAGAAACCCTATCTTGAGAAATAGTTTAAGAAATAAAGGTTAATTTTAGTTCATGTTTTCAAATGATTCAGCCCATCATATAATGCAAATACAAGGTATGATATTTTTAACACATATGTGCTAATCACAGGTACACTCAATTTCCTAAAAGACATAATATTGGATTTAAAAGCATAGATCAACCATCATATAACTATAGTAGATGACTTTAATGACCTACTTTCAGCAGTAACAGTTCTTTTGGGAGAAAATAACCAGAGAAATACCAGAGTTAAAGAAAGCTTAAACCAAATTGACCTAACACACAATCAAGAAGAACATTTTGTTATACAGTAATGAATATACTTTCTTCTTATGAGCACATGCAAAATTCTCTCAAAATCAGGTCTCAACAAACATAGACCAATCAAGTTAATATTATGTATTTTATATGACGACAAGAAAATAAAACTGGATATGAAGAGCAATAGAAAGCATAAAATGTGCATAGTCTCATAGGAACTATGCAGCACAGTATTTAATTATTATTGATTCAAGGAAGAAATCAAGAAAAAATTTAAATTCCTACAATGAAATGAAATAAAATATGGAAACTCTCCAACAAGCCATGTCTTTGATATCCTTCTCCTCAGATTAATTCAGTGAGTCTCCCTGTCCCCCTTCTGTCACACACCTTCCCCAATTTACCAGACCTAGCTCCAGTCCCACATTCATTGTCCCACCTTTGTCTGGCCACCCCTATCTGCCTGTGTACCAAGCAACATCTAGGATCCTGCTAGGTTTTTCCTGCCCTCCTAGAACCTTCATCCAGCAGTTGATGGAAGCAGAAACAGACACCCACAGGTAAGCACTGAACCAAAATCCTGGAATCCAGTTGCAGAGAGGGAGGAGTGAAGAGCACAGGGTTCAAGACCAGCCTGGAGAAACACACAGAAACAGCTGACCTAAAAAATGGGAGCTCACGGATCCCAGACTGATATCTGGGAAACCAGGATAGGACCGACCCAGACCCCCTGAATGTGGGTGTCAGTTAGGAGGCCTGGGCAACCTATGAAGTCTCTGGTAGTGGATCAGTATTTATCTCTATTATATGAATGGATTTTGGGAGCCCATTCCACATAGAGGGATACTCTCTCATCCTAGACACAAGGGAGAGGGCCTAGTCCCTTCTCCAAATGATATGACAGAATTTGAAGATCCCCATTGAAGGCCTCCACCTCCCTGGGGAGCAGATATGGTATGGGATTTGTAGATAGTGGGAGCAGGGGAGGAGGGGAGGGAGAGGGAACTGGGGTTGATATGTAAAACAAGCTTGTTTATAATTTAAATAAAAAGAAAGCCATTAACTCAAAGTGATATTGGAGCTTAAAATTAAAACTAACAATCCAGAGAAAATGGAAGTGGGTTTGAAGAGGCCAAATGCCTCAGGAAAATCAGACACTGTGACTCATCCTCACTCTGAATAGCCAGTAGCCTTAGAAACAATTATTTTCACACAAAATAGATAAACACATATGCACAACACACATATTCATACATTCCAAATCTTGTTTGACAAATCAGTGAGGTAGTATATCCAATGAAATAATGAATGGAATAGAGGTTTAAAAATTCTATTTCTGCATGTGCTTTACCTAGGAAGAAGCCACTCCCTGTTAACAAAAATGAAGAGATTGAAATAATTGTAAACTCATCAATCCTGTTTAGACTCATAGGAGAAAGGAGGTCCCAGATCAGAGTCCACTCCCTGAGATTACAAGGCTGTTACAGAGAATCACAAGATAAAAAGATATAATTATCCCTTGACGATGGTAAGAGGGAAAACTCTGAAGTGTTCTGATGATTGCTGGAGGCTCCCTGTGGACAAGTCTAAGAGTGAACGCAAACTCAGAAACTAACACAAGTCTAGGTGTGTTGCTTGGGCAGAGTGTGGGCTATCTTGAGGCAAGTGAGGGAGAGGGAAAACTCACTGTCTCATAGCATGCTTCTTCCAGAATACACCACTGAATATAACTTGTGTGTGTCAGTGAATTGACCTTCCCTGCCACTTTTTTTTCTTACGGTCAGCCTTTCTCTCCTCATGACTTCAGAAATGAAGTGGCCATTTCTCTCAATATATTATGAGATACATGAATTGAGAAACCTTTTCTGGAAGGTCATCTATGTTCTGCTGGATTGAGTTCTGGGATCTAAGGTACATTTGGTGAGCATTGTTATTGAAAAGGAAAGGAGCCTAAACAAATGTGTAGAAAGTTGCAACCAAAAAGAATGAATCCTGGTGGTCTATTGGTAAAGGGACTAGAGTTGCAAGTGATATATATTTCAATATTTCTATTTGATCTTAATTCATGTACCTCAAGGAAATGGTAAATGATTGATGTAGAAGAACTGATGATATACCTATACATATACGTATATGTACACATACATGTGAGATTATCTAGGTTAAAATTGACTTTTGTGAGCCAGGCGTTGGTGGCACACACATTTAATCCCAGCACTTGAGAGGCAGAGGCAGGCAGATCTCTGTGAGTTCGAGGCTAGCCTGGTCTTGAGCGAGAGTGCCAGGATAGGCTCCAAAGCTACACAGAAACCCTGTCTCGAAAAACCAAAACCAAACCAAAACAAAACAAAAAAATTGGCTTTTGTGAATGTCTGAGAGGGATTATCTTTATTAGGTGAATTGATGTTGGAAAACCCTTTCACCTGTGGGCAAAACCATGCCCTGTGTGTGGCTCTTGACCTGCACAAAATGGAGAAAGCGAGTTGAGCTCTAGCTTCCTTCACTCTCTGCATCTTAGTTGTGGTTGTGATGTGAGTAACTGCTTGAAGCTCCTTCCACTGTGTCTTACAAATTATAATAGTTTTACTCTCAAACTGTGCCCTCAAACAATCTATGTTCCAAAGTAAGGAACAAAGCTTACTCAGCTTGCTTTTGTAGGTGTTCTATCACAGCAACAAAGAGAGACAAGGACACATTCCCGTGTTCTCAGAAGTTACGTCTTTACTCCTGTGGTTCCCCCAGAAATGCACTCAGACTCTTCAGTCATGATGGAGAGGAAAATTGGATTCTGCATCAAGGTAATCCCCTGGTACCTGAAATAAGAAGAGAGAAAAGAAAGATTAGCTACAAACTCCTGGTTTCAAATGAAGTAATTTTCATTTGTAAGCAATTTGCTTTGCATCTTGGTTGAAAGAAGAACAGACTTTACAAGGCACAAGGAACCTTTAGAAGCCATTTAAACATCCTCCTCTTTCTACTGCTCTCCTCTTCCTGAGTCACAGTCTTTATTGGTGCGCGGGTCTTTAATTTTTCAGCAATTTTCCTCATTCTCCATCATGTCTGTTTACTCAGAGGGCATTTGTATGGCTGTGGAGCTGTCTCATTGTTTAAGAGAACTCACTGGCTGCTCTTCCAGAAGATCTGTGTTCAACTCCCAGTACCCACATGGTGGCTCACAATGATTTCTGACCCCATTTTCAGGGAATCTTCCTCCCTATTCTGTCTTTTATAGACCCCTGGCACGTGTATTGCACAGACATGTATGCATACAAGACACCCATAGACATAAAAAATTAAAATATATGATGCTGGCTCCATTTTTATTTTTCTACTAGTATGCCATCTATGGCTGTTGAAGCTGATGGGTCACTAATGGGCTTATTTTAAATGCATTTTGGAACAGGCTAAGACTCCTCAGCTATGACAAGCTTCTTCTCCACCTTTATCCTTTCACATAGACTCAGAGAATCTGCAACCCCCCCCCCCCCGAGAGAAGCAGCATCCATGACTCTGGGCTCCGTGAGCAGGCAAATTTTCTTCATGGCTGTCACTCTGTGTAAGAAACTCTTTTATGTATCTTGAATTCAGTACTAAACTTCAACGTTCTCAGTTACCTCATTGCTATTTTAACAAGGAATAATATGCCAATGTGTTATTTGAGTTACTAAAAAACTTCATATGTCTACCATTTCTTGTTGTGGATATTGGGTAGCCACAGACTGTCATCCAAAGAATCAAAGATTCTATGTGATGGAACAGAAAGTCTGAGTTCAGTGTTGAACTGTCTCAAGTTAGCATTAATCTAACATTAACATTTCCTGGGCCTCCATCTACAGTGGTGCCTGTGGAAGAGAGTGCTGTATCCCATGAGCTCAAGGTCATCAACTTCAGACTCCCTGATTCCAAAGCTTTGAGCAAATCAACCAATATTGTTTTCAATCCGAAGGTTTATAGTTCATCTTTAATCACAGCTCACAGAATCTAATTCACCAAGAATGCTTTTCATATTATATTATACATTATATAACATGAAATTTTCATCTTTAATACCAGTACTCTCCCCATACACACTGTGAAACCACACGATTAATGGCAGGAGCCTTTAGAATTGTAAGCTCCCGTCTCCATCTGTCCAATCTGAATGAGAAGCAGTAAATGACATGAAAGCATGTTCTGAGCTCACTGCAGCTGTCACAAAGCAAAGTAAAATGTTTATCAAAGATGGAGAGCACATGACAGCTTGTTAGACACTGACAGGGGCAGTTACTCATCTGTCACATTCTTGACAGTGAGATTGGGAACATTCTCAACCTATACACTGTTGGTCTCACTCTTATGATGGTGGGTTAGCAGCTGACAAAGGAGACTGAATATGCTTACCACATAAAATTCACCATTTTATCCTGAAAAAGTATTGTATAAAATTATATATTTAATTAAAAATAAGATGGAAATGCATGGTGCTTAAATGCATATTTAATTTTCAGTAATATTCTTGGATTAATGCTAACTTGTTAACAGAATAATAACTTCAGATATCAAATATCTTGAGGAACTTTGGAATCAGTTGGTTAATGACAAATATTTTTATGAGATTATCTCCATGCATAGCTTAGACTGGCCTAGAATATGTTATGTACCTCACACTGGTCTCAACCTCATGATGCTCCTGCTTCTGTGTCCCCAGTTTTGGGATTACAAATGTGAATCTTGACTCATTGCAACATTTTATTCATTTATTTTTCTGTTTCTCTTACTTTATACATAATAATGGGTTTATAATTCACTTCTTATATATACACATTCAGAGACTACTAACCTGAAGTCCAGGCAGGTTCTGTGATTTTTTATTGCTATTGATTTTCATTCATACTCAAACATTATTTCCTTTATATGGCAACAATCTCTAATGTTGAGGTCCATTGGTCTCTGTAAAACTGTTACTTAATTCAGGATGGCTGCATCCCCCTCTGGAATATCTTTTCCTGTTCACGATGTTAGTAAGACCATCTTAACAAGTTTTAATACTGATAATTTCTAGATTACTCTAGAATATGCATTTCTGGACTAAACCCTTTTGGTAGTGTTGGTCTACATCTACGGTTTCTTGAAGAAATCTTATTGTTTTCATTCCCCAATTTAAAGCCTTCTTTCTGTTTCATGAAATTGTAAGGAGTATGTATACTTGCTAGTTTCTGTTGTGTTTACCTTTGCTTGAAGATTAAAGTTCCTCTGATCTCAGGTTTAAATTAATGCCCCAAGGATTTCCACAGAGTGAATATGGGCTACTCTTTGCATCTCTGTTCCATGTTTGGCCCAGAATCTGCAGCCCAAATGTCTGAGTCACTGTTCATCTTGCTTAGAATTAAGAATGGCCTTGGAGATGGGAGATAATGAAAAACATTAGCATGAATTCTCTAATTTTTTGGCTTTACTCTTTTCTTCTGTAACCCTTCTTTTCTTTTGTTACATGTTTTTGTTTACTCTGTTACATAATTTGTTGTTGTAATTTTTTGAATATATTGTTTCCCTAGGACTGACAATCCGATAGAACTAAACTAATGTTTCTGCAAAGGTCACCTGATTTAAATACTCCTTAGATTTTAACCAAAGCTTGTATTAGGGAACCTAGTAGACTTCTGTTGGAGAGCTGAAAGCCAATATCTTCAGTGATATTTCATGGTCTCTGTGATGGTATATTTGCCTGCTGATTGACACAAGCCTCTCTCACACCTACTGCCCAGGCATCTGCTTTTGTATTTGTTGACTGTTTTGCATAGGGGCCTCCAGCCTAGCCCAGATGCTTGGAGTTTATAAACCAGGCCTTGATAGGGAGAACTAAGCATCATCAGACAGGCAGGGGAAGCAAGATGGAGTCACACACCCAGGTCCTCATGTCTCTTCTGCTCTGGGTGTCTGGTGAGAAAAGTATTATATTATTTTCAGAGTCTCTTCTTTGTATCTAAGAAATTCACAATGTGTGCCAGGGTTCAATATATTTTATGCCATAGTAGTTTGACAATATGACACTACAAGAACATTAAATGACTTATTTGATATTTATTAAATCCTTTTTATATTACACATGATTATTGTTTTTCCTGATTGCAGGTGCCTGTGCAGATTTGTGATGACGCAGTCTCCATCCTCCCTGGCTGTGTCAGCAGGAGACAAGGCCACCATCAGCTGCAAGACCAGTCAGAGTCTTTTATCCAGTGCAAAGCAGAAGACTACTTGGCCTGGTACAAGTAGAAAGCAGGGCAGTCTCCTAAACTGCTGACCTACTATGCATCCATTTGGCTCACTGGGGTCTCTGATCACTTCATAGGTAGTGGGTCTCAGACAGATTTCACTCTCACTATCAGCAGTGTCCAGGCTGAAGACATGGGAGATCACTACTGTATGCAGAGTTATAGTACTCCTCCCACAGTGCTTCATCCTCCAACAAAATCTGTCTCTGAGAGTCTTACCAGCTGCTTGCACCACACACAGCCCTGGACCTGCACACTTCCCTCTTCTGACTGAAAGCCTGAATACTCATGAAACACCCATTAAAATGTTTGCAAAGTCCAGCCAAAATAATGGGTTCAATATCTCTTATGTCTTCTGGTATAAAAAAACTACTATACAAAAGTGCAAAGGAGAACTCAGTATTATCCTATCCCTTCTGTAATACATTACCACAAATTGTTGTTTGAATATGAAGGATTTATCTTTTTTTCCTTTTCAAATTTAAATTAGAAACATGCTTCATTTACATGTTAATCCCAGTTCCCACTCCCTCCCCTCCTTCCCTAGCCTCCATTTCTGCTCCCTCCGGAGGGTGAGGCCTTCCATGGGGATCTTTAAAGTCTGTCACATAATTTGGAGCAGGGCCTAGGCCTTCCCCATATTTCCAGGCTGAGAGAGTATCCCTCAATGTGGAGTGGGCTCCAAAAGTCTATTTGTATACCAGGGATAAATACTGATCCACTACCTGAAGCTCCATTGATTAACCAGACTCCAAACTGACATCCTCATTTAGGGGGTCTTGCACAGTCCTATGCTGGTTTCCCAGCTATCAGTATGGGGTCCATGAGCAACCCTTTTTTCAGGCATTAAGGTAGCCTCTCCACTATTGCTTAGGTTGTTAATTGGGGCCAACCTTGTAATTCTCAGAATATTTCTCTAGTGCCAGATTTCTCTTTAAACTTATAATGGCTCTGTCTATTATGGTATGTCTTTTCTTGCTCTCCTCTATTCTTCCCCTGACTCAGTCTTCCTACACCCTCATGCCCTCCTCTCCCCTCCTTCTCTCCCCTTCTCTTTCTTCTAACACCCTCTCTTTCTCCACCATGCTCCCAATTAGTTCAGGAGATCTTTTCCCTTTCCCCTTCTCCAGGGGACCATGTATGCCTCTCTTAGAGTCCTCCTTGTTTCCTAGCATGTCTGGCAGTGTGGATTGTAAGCTAGTATTCCTTTGCTCTATGTCTAAAATCCATATATGAATGAGTACATACCATTTTTTCTTTTAGTGGCTGGTTTACCTAACTCAGGCTGGTTTATTCTAATTCCATCCATTTGCCTGCGAATTTCAATATTCCATTATTTTTTTCTGCTAAGTAGTAGTCCATTGTGTAAATGTACCACATTTTCTTTATCTGTTATTCAGTTGAGGGGCTTCTAGGCTGCTTCCATGTTCTGGCTATTACAAATAATTCTGCTGTGAACATGGTTGAACATTCTTACTTGTTGTATGAATGTGCATCTTTTGGGTATATGCCTAAGAGTGGAATTGCTGGATCTTGTGGTAGACTGTTTCCCATTTTCTTGTGGAGTCCCCATACTGATTTCCTAAGTGGCTGTACAAGTTGGCACTCCTACCAGCAGTGGAGGAGTGTTCCTCTTTTTCCACATCCTCTGCAGCATAAAGTGCCATTGGTGTTTTTTGATTTTAACCATTTTGACAGGAATAAGATGGTATCTCAGATTTGTTTTGATTTTCATTTCCCTGATGGCTAAGGATTTTGAGCACTTTCTTATGTGTCTTATAGCTATTTTAGTTCCCACTATTGAGAATTCTCTATTTATTTCTGTACCCCACCTTTTAATTGGTTTATTTGGTGTTTTGGTGACTAGCTTGTTGAGTTCTTTGTATATTTTGGAAATCAGCCCTCTGTGGAATGTGGGGTTGGTGAATATCTTTTCCCATTTTGTGGGCTGGCTTTTTGTCTTGTTGACTGTGTCCTTTTCCTTACAAAAGCTTCTCAGTTTCAGGAGGTACCCTTTAGTAATTGTTGATCTCAGTGTCTGTGCTAATGGTGTTATGTTCAGGAAGTGTTATCCTGTACCATTTCATTTGAGGTTACCACCTAATTTCTCTTCTAAGAGTTTCAGTGTAGCTGGGTTTATGTTGAAGTGTTTGATCCATGTGGACTTAGTTTTTGTGCATGGTGATAAATGTCCATAAGGTTAGGCTCCAGAGATTAGCATTGGATTGGCAGAATACAATGCTTTTTGTAGCTCAGAAGTAGGGGGTTTCCAAGTTGGGGGTTTGGCAGGCAAAATATGTGGGGATATAGGAGTAGAACACAATATAATAAGTTTGTCCCTCCTGAAACAAAGACATGGCTACAACATGGCCATAGCAACAAGTAATCATAAGTGGTCATATACCTTTTGAAACAAAGGTAGGGTTAAAAGATGGTTATAAAGAACTTCTTGAAATAAAGACATGATCATCATTCCTGGTAGAGTCAATCCAGAACCACATGTAGTTAAGATCGGGGTGGGGGAAAACAAAGATTTAATCATAAACAGGACTCGGTTTGTCTTCATGGGAAGGTGGCATTGAAGACCAAGATGGAGGCAGGCTGGTTCTTCACAGCCTTTCCTACCCATGCCCACATCTTTGGATTCCACAAGACCTCCTAATGTTCTATCCCCTGCTTGTGAAGGGCTCCCATTCCCAACTACAGTGTCCATCTTCTGCTAAACCACAAGACAAGCCTGCCAGAAAACCAGGTAGGCTGCCTGCAGGACTCTTTTTCCCCCCACACTGAATCCCTCAAGTCTTGTCCCTAGAACTTTATCACATCACCATCTGAAGTCTTCATTTTCTCCTGGCTTCATCTCTTGTGGATTCCACAACCATCCCTTCCCCTCCCACCCCTTGCTCCTTTTTTATAGAGGCCAGGACACCAACAGGAATTTCTGCTCTTTCCTGAGAAACATACAAATATGTATGCTTTTGATCTCCTTTTTGCTCTATCTAGAACCTCAAGTACTGTATTGAATAGATGCTGAGAGAGTGGACAGTCTTATCTTGTTCCTGATTTTAGTGGAATAGCTTTGAGTTTCTCTCTGTTTAATTTGATGTTGGCTGTGGGCTTGTAGTATATTGCCTTTATTATGTTTAGGTATGCTCCTTGTATCCCCGATTTCTCCAAGAAGTTTATCATGAAGTGGTATTGATTTTGGTCAAAGAACTTTTTAGCATCTAATGAGATGATGCTGTGACATTTTCCCCTCAGTTTGTGTATAAGGTGAATGACATTGAAAGATTTTCTTTTTTACCTTTAAAATTTTAAATTAGAAATAAGCTTCATTTACATGCTAATACCAGTTTCTTCTCTCTCCTCTCTTCCACTGCCCCCTTCCAACTCCCTATTCCATACCCTTTCGGCTCCCTAGGGAGGGTGAGGCTGTCCATGGGGGATCTTCAAAGTCTGTCATATCATTTGGAGCAGGGCCTAGACTCTCCCCCATGTGTCTAGGCTGAGAGAATATACCTCTATGTGAAGTGGGCTCCCAAATTCCATTTGTAAACTAGGGTTAAATACTGATCCACTTCTAGGAGCCCCATAGATTATCTAGACCTCCAAGCTGACATCCTCATTCAGCGGGTCTGGGTTTGTCCTATGCTGGTTTTCCAGCTATCAGTCTGGGGTCCATGAGCAACCCCTGGTTCAGGTCAACTCTTTCTGTTGGTTTCTCCAGCCTGGTCTTGAACACTTTTCTCTTCAGTCCTCTCTCTCTGCAACTGGATTCCAGAGTTCAGCTCAGTGTTCAACTGAGTGTCTGCTGCTGCTTCCATCAGCTACTAGATGAAGGCTCTCAGATGGCATGTAAGGTAGTCATGAATCTCAGTATCTGGGAAGGGCATTTAAGGCAGCCTCTCCACTATTGCTTAGATTGCTAATTGGGATCAACATTGTAGATCCCTGGATATTTCCCTAGTGCCAGATTTCTCTTTAAACCTATAATGGCTCCCTCTATTTTTTATTAGAAAGAAAATTATTTTACATGTCAATCCTAGATCCTTCTCCCTCCACTCCTCCTCTACTCCCCCAACTAGCTCCCTACTTGTCCCATGCCCTTTCTGCTCCCCAGGGATCATGAGGCCATCCATAGGGGGTCTTCAAAATCTGTCATATTCTTTGGGATAGGGCCTAGGCCAACCCCCTTGTGTCTAGGCTCAGGGAATATCCCTCCATGTGGTATGGGCTCCTAAAGTCCATTCCTATGGTAGTGATAATTACTGATCCACTACAAGAGGCCCCATAGATTTCTAAGGTCTCCTCACTGACACCCATATTCAGGGGATCTGTATCAGTCCCATGCTGGCTTCCTAGCTATCAGTCTGTTGAACGAAGAGTTCTCCTTTGTTGAGGTCATCTGTTTCTGTGGGTTTCACCAGCCTGGTATGGACCCCTTTGCTCATCAATCCTTCTTCTCTGCATGTGTATTTAAGTTCAGCTCAAGGTTTAGGTGTGGGTGTCTTCTTCTACTTCCACTAGCTGCTGGATGAAGGCTATACTATTGCATATGAATTAGCCATCAATCTTATTATCAGGAGAGGTAATTTATGGTAACCTTTCTTCTGTTAGTTAGTTTGTTAGTTGGTGTCATCTTTGTAACTCTCCATTTACCTAGTGCCTGATTTCTCATATCATGTTCATAAGACAGCATTTCACAGCTCTCCTTCTCATTTTTAGTTCTTGCATTTCCCCCACCCACTAGAGATACATTTCCTCATTGGCTGGTAACTTTCCCACTAAGATAGGCTGTGTGGTGAACAAGTCCCAGGGACTGATCTGTCTCCACTTCCCTGCAATGAGATTACAAGCTTGCACCACCAGACTTGGCTTTTTGGTTTTAATTGGCTCTGAAAATGGAACTCAGTGTCTCATTTTGCCAGGTAAGTACTTTATCAACTTAATCATCTCCCTGATTTCAAAATATTACATCTGTGTTTATAGGTTCCATCATGGAATTTCAAATCAAAAGGCCTAAGCAAATAATGGGTGAAAATGAAGTACAATATGGGACCAATTTAAAGGGATTTAGTAGATTTTACAGAAAACTAAATGTTGGTTAACTATGACTGTGATCATCAAAAAAGCTAGTGCAGTGCATGAATGAAACTGTTGAACTAAATATGTATAACCAAGAAAATGAAACCCCTGTTACATTCAGGACAGTCAAGATCATGCCCAGGTAATTGTAGTTCATTTTGGGTGTCTTTTTAAAAATAATTTACTTCTTATGTATACTTTCAGAGTCCACTAAGCAGGAGTCCAGGCAGTTTCTGTGATTTTTTATTGTTATTGATTTTCATTCATACTCAATCATTTTTTTCCTTTATATGGCAATAATCTCTGATGTTGAAGTCTATTGCTCTCTGTAAAACTATTACTTGAATTACCAAGGCCTTGCCCCATTTTGGGAAGGCCCTTTCCTATTTACTATGCCAGCAAGTTCATCTTTTTTGCCATTTTTTAATTTGAATTAGAAACAAGATTGTTTTACATGTCAATGCCAGTTCCCTCTCCCTACCCTCCTCCCCTACCACCCGCTTCAACTAAAACCCTACCTATCACATAAACTTTCTGATACCGAGGGAGGGTGAGGCCTTCCAAAGGGGGTCTTCACGGTCTGTCATATTCTTTGGGATAGAGCCTAGGCCTACCCCCATGTGTCTTGGCTCAGGGAGTATCCCTATATGTGGAAAGGGCTCCCAAAATCCACACCTATTCTGGGGATAAGTACTGATCTACTACAGGAGGCCCCATGGATTTCCGAGATCTCCTCACTGACATCCACATTCCTGGGGTCTAGACCAGTCCTGTGCTGGTTTCCCAGCTAACAGTCTGGGGACCAAGAGCTCCCCATTGTTCAGGTCAGTTGTTTCTGTGGGTTTCACCAGCCTGGTCTGGACCCTTTTGCTCATCATTCCTTCTCTGCAACTGGATTCCAGTTCAGTTCAGTGATTAGCTGTGGGTGTCCAGCAAGATCATCTTAACCCAGTTTCAATACTGCTAATTTCTATATTACTCTAGAATATGCATTTCTGGATTAAACACTTTTGATAATGTTGGTCTACATCTACATCTTTTGAAGAAATCTTGTTTCTTTCATTCCCCCCAACTTAAAACCTTCTTTCTGTTTCCTGAAGTTGTTGTGAGGATACGTGCTAGTTTCTGTTGTGTTTACCTTTGCTTCAAGATTAAATTTCCTCTGATCTCAGGTTTAAATTATTGCCCCAGGATTCCCACAGAGCGAATATGGGCTTCCCTTTTCATCTCTGTTCCATGTTTGGCCCAGAAACGGGATTCCAAATGTCTGAGGCATTGTTAATTTTGCTTAGTATTAAGAGTGTTTTTGGAGATGGGAGATAATGAAACAAAGTAGCATCAATTCTCTCATTTTTTGGCTTTCCTATTTTCTTCTTTCCACTCTTCTTTTCTTTTATTGCACACTCTCTTACTTTATGTTACCTAATTTTTCGTAATTTTTTTATCTTATAGTTTCCCTAGGACTGTAATCTGAGATAACTCTCCTAATGTTTGCACAAATGTATCTTGGATTTTAACCAAAGCTTATATTAGAGAGCCTAGTAGACTTCTGTCAGAGAGCTGTAAGCCAATATTTTTCAATGATATCTCAGGATCTCCATGATGGTATATTTGCCTGTTGATTGACACATGCCTGTCTCACAATTCTTCCTAGGGGTCTGCTTTGGTGTTTGCTGACTGATTTGCATGGGTCCCTCCAACCCAGACCCTCTGCCTGGACTTTATAAACCAGGCCTCTAATGTCAGAACTAAGCATCATCAGACAGGTGGGGGAGCAAGATGGAGTCACAGACACAGGTCCTCATGTCTCTTCTGCTCTGGGTGTCGGGTGAGAAAAGTATAATATTTTCAGAGTCTCTTCTTTGTATACAAGAAATTTACAGTGTGTGCCAGGGTTTAATATTTTTTATGCCATATTATTTTGACAATATGGTGCTACAATGACATTAAATGACTAACTTGATATGTATTAAATTCTTGTTTTTTATTATACATGAGTATTGGCTATCCTGATTGCAGGTGCCTGTGCAGATATGGTGATGACACAGTCTCCATCCTCCCTGGCTGTGTCAGCAAGAGAGAAGGCCACCATCAGCTGCAAGTCCAGTCAGAGTCTTCTATCTGGTAGCAGTAAATACTTGGCCTGGTTCCAGCAGAAAGCAGGGCAGTCTCGTAAACTTCTCATCTCCTGGGCATCCACTCGGCCCAACGGGGTCCCTGATCGCTTCATAGGCAGATGGACCAATCTCATTCAGGCAAGGACCCAGGACTGCAGACCCTGGAATGTCTTTTGCTTCTGCCGTGCCTCTGCAGGAGTGCTGCAGCTCTCTTTCTCTGGTATCTAGCATGTTGTGAGTAGATGCATGGAGATCTCCACTGTCTGCATCATAGCATGTTTAACTCTTGGAAACATCCCATTCTCCTGGGCATTTTTACCTGTGAATATGGTAACCTGTCCTTAAGCTCTACTGTCTAATTTGATAACAATAATGAGAGCCTATACAGAATTTTGATGAATAAAAATAAATACAAGGCTATGTTTCACAGCTAAGGCTCATGAGTTCCAACTTAACAGCTGCTCAGGTTAATGATGAAAATAAAAGCACCTGAGATGCTCATGCCCTGGTTCAGCAGTAACTCAATGCACATCATATTGCCACCTCTACCTCTCCCTGGAATTCCCCAGTATTTGTGGTGCAGATGGTATATAAGTCAACTCCCCTCTAAATAAAATTGTCATTCTTCTTTCAAGAGTGACTGGCTGTTTTGTTTTTACTAATCCACAGATCCCTCACTCGAACCCTTAAGAAGTAGTAGCACTGGACGCTACATTCTTGTTCTAAATCTTTCAGTTGATTTAATTCTCTAGTGTGACTATTCTCCAGTTTCTTCATGTGGGCACATAGTGCTATAAACTTTCCTCTTAGAACTGCTTTCAAAGTGTCCCATAACTTAGGGTAAGTTTTGGCTTCATTCTCATTAAATTGTAGGAAGTCTTTAATTTCTTTTTTTATTTCTTTCTTGACCCTGGAATGGTGCAATTGGGCATTATTCAATTTCCATGAGTTTGTAGGTTTTCTGCAATTTGTGTTGTTGTTGAATTCTAACTTTAATGCATGGTGGTCTGATAAGATACAGGGGTTATTCGAATTTTTTATATCTGTGGAGGTTTGCTATATTGCCAAGTATGTGGTCAATTTTAGAGAAGGTTCCATGTGGCGCTGAGAACAAGGTATTTTCTTTTGTGTTGGGATGGAATGTTCTATAATGTTTGTTAAACCAAATTGGGTCATAACTTCTGTTAAATCCTTTGTTTCTTTGTTAAGTTTCTGTATGGTGGTCCTGTCTAGTGGTGAGAGCCGGGTGTCAAAGTCTCCTACTACAAGAGTGAGGGTTTTATGTGTGGTTTGACCTTTAGTAATGTTTCTTCTACAAATGTGGGTGCCTTCATATTTGGGGAATAGATGTTCAGGATTGAGACTTCATCTTGATGGACTTTCCTGTGATGAGTACGAAATGCCCTTATTCATCTCTTTTGATTGATTTTAGTTTGAAGTCTAATTTGTTAGGTATTAGGATTGCTACACCATCTTGTTTCCTGGGTCCATTTGATTGGAAAATTTTTTCCAACCCTTTATTCTGAGGTAGTGTCTGTCTTTGAAGTTGAGGTGTGTTTCTTGTATGCATCAAAAGGATGGATTCTGTCTTCGTATCCATTCTGTTAGTCCATATCTTTTTATAGGCAGGTTAAGACCATTGACATTGAGAGTTATTAATGTCCATTGATTGTTGGTTCTTGCTTGTTTTCTATTTATTGTTGGTGGTGCCATTGTATGTAGATTTCACCCTCATTTTTCTTTTCATGTTTGGTAAAGTGGGATTATCTATTGCCTACATTTTTGTGAGTGTAGTTATTCTTGTTGGGTTGGAGTTTTCCTTCCAGAACTTTCTGTAAGGCTGGATTTGCGGATATGTATTGTTTAAATCTCTTTTTGTCGTGGAATATATTGTTTTTTCCATCTATAATGATTGAAAACTTTGTTAGGTACAGTAGTCTGGGTCTTCCTTTGTATGTTACTCGTCCATTTTCCTTTGTTATTTTCTCTTTATTCTGTAAGTTTTGGTGTTTTGATTATTATGTGTCAGCGGACTTCTTTTTGTGGTCTAGTCTTTTTGGTGTTCTGTAAGCTTCTTGTACTTTCATAGGCATATCCTTCTGTAGGTTGGGGAAGTTTTCTTCTATGATTTTGTTGAATATAATTTTTGTAACCTTGAGCTGTATTTATTCACCTTCTTCTATACCTATTATTCTTAGGTTTGGCCTTTTCACCATGTCCCATATTTCCTGGATATTTTGTGTTAGGTAGTTGCTGGACTTGAGGTTTTCTTTGGTGGATGACTATATATCCCCTAGTGAGTCTTCAACACCTGAGATTCTCTCTTCCATCTCTTGTATTCTATTGGTTATGCTTACATCCTTAGTTACTGGTTGTTTATGGAGTCTTTCTATTGCAAGCATCCCCTCATTCTGTGTTTTGTTTATTGTTTCTATTTCAGCTTTCATGCCTTGAACTGTTTTGGTTGTTTCTTTCACTTGTTTGGTTGTGTTTTCTTGGCTTTCTTTAGATTCTTTAAGAGAACTATTTATTTCTTAAAATTTTTTGTTTGTTTTTTCCTGTTTCTTTAAGAGATTTTTTTATTTCCTATTTCTTCTTCCTCTGTGTTGTGGTTTGGTCTTTCTGTTGTTAAGTGTTTTCTTATTCTATCTTCTTCCCATCTCTTCTTGCAGTGGGTTCAGGTGGGGTCTCTTTGTCTCCTCTTGTCACCTGGTGGTGTGTCTGGGCCTAGACATCAGTGTCTGCAGCTCTGGATGGTCTTGCCTCTCCTGGTATTCTTTTGTCTCAGCAGAGGTCAGGGTGAATGGGGAACTCAGCAGAAATCAGAGCAATAGGGAAACTGGAAGTGAGGTGTTTCCAGATTCAGAGAGATCCTCCCTGTCTGGGTGGGTCCACTCTATGCCAGGCTCCTGCCCACAGAGATTGAATGAAGAAGTGTTGTCAGGAATTGGGCAGGTAAGAGGGAACACTCACCTCAGCATAGGTCAGGGCAAAGGGGGAACTGAGAGTGAGGTGTTTCTCACTCAGAGAGATCCTCCCTGTCTGGGCAGGTCCACTCTATGCCAGGCCCTGTCCCAGAGAGTTTAAAGAAAGGGGTGATGGTGGGAGTCAGGCAGGAGAAGAGGGGACACTCACCTCAGCAGAGGTCAGGGTGAAGTGGCTTGGAGAAGTGCTTTTTAGGTAGCCTCTCGACTATAGCTTAGATTGTTAGTTGGGGTCAACTTTGTAGGTCTCCTGACATTTCGCTAGTGTCAGATTTCTCTTTAAACCTATAATGGCTCCCTCTATTATGGTATCTCTTTCCTTGCTCTACTCCATTCATCACCTGACTAGATCTTCCTGCTCCATCATGTCCTTCTCTCCCCTCCCCTTACCACTCTTTCTTTTTCTTTTCTTTTTTATTTTAGAAAACATTCTTATTTTATACAACAATCCCCCCATTCTCTCGACCTCCCATCCTCCCATCTTCCCATGCATCCCACTGACTCCCCACCCACACGCTACCCATGACCCAAGAATAATGAGGCCTTCCAAAGGGGATCATCAAAGTCTGTCAGATCATCTGGGGCAGGGCCTATTCCCTGTCCTGTTTATCTAGGCTGAGAGAGTATCCCTACATAGGGAATATGCTCCCAAAGTCCATTCAGGCACTAGGGATAAATACTGTTTCCACTCCCATAGGCCCCTCGGACTTCCCAGGCCTCCCAGCCCACAGCCATGTTCAGGGGACCTGGTTTGGCCCTATGTTGGTTCCCGAGCTTTACTCCTGGGGTTTCTGTGGTGTCACTAGTTCAGGTTAACTGCTTCTGTGGGTTTCTCCTGCACGATCTTGGCTCTTTTGCTCATCCCCCCTTCCTCTCTACAACTGGATTCTGGACACCCAGCTCAGGGGTTTGCAGTGCTTTCTATTGACTTAGGACACAAGTGACTTCAAAGCTCTGTAATTTTCGTTGAGTTTGGTAAATGTTGGTAAATTTCCACTTTCGCTTTCTGATTTTCCTTTTTAATCCTTCCCTTTTATTCTTCCACTCTCTTTTTTTCCTGCTCTTTCTCATTCTCAAATTTCCCCTTTGTCCTTTCCTCCCATCTACTTCTCTTTCCTTCCTTCCCTTATTACTTCCTTTCCTCTCTCACTCCCCCTTTTCCCTTCTGTCCTTTGAAATTTATTCCATTATAGTTACTTTCCCATCCCTTTTCCTTTGGTGATTTCTGTTTTTACTCACCATATTTATTATTTCATAAGGATTGTTATACTGAGATAGTTCTTTCATGTCTGAAACCTGATAAAACATGCCATTGATTGTGAACTGAAACCTGTCATTAGAGCATCTAGACATGTGTGGTTTGGGAGCTCTGAGTTAGACCTTGATTTTCTATGTTGACTTTCTTCTCAATGAGTGCTCACACTCTCTGATGGTATTGACTGTTGATTGACATCAGCCACTCTCACATGCTGCTATTCATTTTGCTTCCTCATTTGCTGACTGCTTTACTTTGGCACATACATGATAGCCCAGATGAGCAGATTTTATAAACCAGTCCTCTTCTTGCACACTGAGTTGCATCAGAGAGGCGGGGTGGCATGAGATGGAAACACAGACCTTGGTCCTCATGTCCCTGTTGCTCTGGGGGTCTGTTGACAAATTTAAAAGTATTATAATCTTTGGCCAGGTGGTGTGGTACATGTGGTACATGTGGTACATGCCTTTAAACACAGCACACCAGAGGCAGAGGCAGGTGGATCTCTGTGAGTTCGAGACCAACTTGGTCTACAAGAAGTAGTACCTGGACAGCCTCCAAAGCCACAGCAAAACCCTGTCTCAAGAAACTAAAAAAAGGTATTATAATCCTTTTAGAGTGATAGGTTTATAGAGAAAAACCATGTAGTTTTAGAATATACCAGGAGATACTTTACTGTATCTTATATTAACATAATAATATACAGACATTTGAGAAGACTCCTTTTTTTCTGATACACATTCTATTCAGATAGCCAGTTTCAGTGTTGTAACATTATATATCTGCATGTGTATGTTTGTATGATATTGAACTCTTGTCAATTACAGGGGCCTTTGGGGACATCCCAATGACCCAGTCTTTATCTTCCATGGCAGTGTCAGCATTAGAGAGGTTTTTCATCAGTTGTAAGTCCAGGCAAAGTCTGTTTAGCAACTATATCCAGAGAACCATTTGGCCTGGCACCAGGAGCCTTCTAAACTGCTGGTCCTCTGGGAATCCACATGGGCATCCTGAGTTCCTGATCTGCTCCCTGGGAGTGGATGTGGGTCAGAGTTCACTATCACCAACATCAGCGTCCATGTTGAAGACCTGGAGGATTATTACTTTTTAGCCGCATTACAGCTCTCCTCTCACAGTGATTCACTCTCCCACACAAAACACCTCTCTGAGTTTCACCAGCTGCCTGAACCACACACATCTCTGTGTATTTTTTTCATTTGTGTCTGGCACATTGATGAGTAACACTGTAAAATCCTGCAGGTTATTTATAAGCACAGTGCTTCTAAGATTTATGAAGTACAATGTAGTTAAGTTCTCTGTGTAAACTGCTAATTGTTTTTAATAATTTCCCACAGAATCTGGCTTGTACAAAGGAATTTCATCATTTTGTTGTTCTGGAATCTGGAAGTCCAACACAGGACTCGACTGCCTGAAGTTAAGATTTTGGCAGCTTCCATACAGTACCTGTTTGAAGCAGAAACAGGCACCCATAGCTAAGCACTGAACCATACTCCTGGAATCCAGTTGTGGAGATGGAGGGGGAATGAGCAAAGGAGTCAAGACGGTGCTGCAGAAACCCAAAGAAAGAGTTGACCTGACATAGTGAGAGCATGGAGACTCTAGTCATAAAGCTGCGGAAACAGCATTGGACAGAACCATGCCCTGTGGATGAATGTGCCAGCTAGGATACCAAGACAGTTTATGGGACCTCCAACAGTGGAGCCAGCATTTAACTGTAGAGCACAAATAGACTTTGGGAGCCCATTCCCTATGGAGGGATACTATTGCAGCCCAGATACAGCTAGGAGTGCCTAGGCACTAACCCCAAATATGACAGACTTTGAAGGTCCCTGGTGGAGGGTCTCACCATCCCTGGGGATGGTTGGGGGATTGATAGGGAACTTGAGAGGATGGGAGGGGAAGGAATGGGGGGATGGATATGTAAATATGAGTAGTAATAAAAGAATTTAAATAAAAAATTGGCAGCTGATAATTCCATATCAGTGCTTTAAGATTAATTATTGTTTATGTGCCTGGATGTTCTACATTTGTGTATGACTTGCACCTTGTGTATACAGTGTCTATGCAAGACAGATGAGAGCATTGTTTCCCCTAGAACTGGAGTTACAAATAGTTTTGAAGTGCCATTTGAGTGTCAGGAATTGATCCTGGGTTCTATGAAGAGCAACCAGTGCTCTTAACTGCTGAGACATCACTCCAGCCCCTACATGTCAATGTGGAGGCTCAGGAAGACACTGTACCTCTTGCTTTTATTTTTGTGCTCTTTTGGGCTCCTCAATCTCAGCATTGTATTTTCCTTCATTCTATTTTTTGTTTTATAATTATTTGCTGCAACATATTGTCTGAAAATTATTTAAATTCCTTTAAAATATAACACTCATTTTGAAAATGATCCACTAATTTGCCCTCTTCTTCTTTTTTATGTAACATTTTTTATTTGAAAGTTCTTTACATTAAAGTTTTATTTATAAAAACAAATAGATATTAAGGTAAATAAATAAGGTAGATAAATAGGTAAAAGGACAAACAACTCATGTCATTCAAAACTACCTGTAATAAGAGACACACATAAAATATAAAGGGTGAACATTTGTTTAATGACAAGTGTTGACAAGTTTTATTATAGTAATAATCGTAAGCTGCTGTTGAGACTGGAAAGTGGTAGGGATACTCTAGTAAACAGGTTATAGTTTCTTAAGTTAAACATTGTCTCATCTCATAAGCATCTATGTATTCAACCAAAGAAATGATTTCAGGAAGCATGTCACTGTACATACATATATAAAATAACATGTTATATCATAAATGCACAGCATTCTTATTTGTCAAATGTACTTTAATGAATTTGGGAACAAAAAGTATACGCATGCTTCCAGAACTCTATGCAAAATTTCCTAGTGGCTTTATTTATATTTACCTGAATCTAAAATCTCAGAAACTCCATCAAAAGCATGAGACAAAATGTGTTATATTCATTCCCAGTAATGAAATATTAAACATGCCACAATATGGAAGAATGATTGAAAACATTGTAAATGAATGAAACCAGACATAAAAGGCCACATCATAAGATACAACTTATATTAATTGTGAGAAAGGGTCAACCTATTGGAATCAAAAGTAAATTAGTAGTGGCTTGTAAATAATAATGAGAAAACTAACTGAAAAATAGCATGACTGAATCTAGGGGTGATAGAAGCCTTCTGTATCTCAGATGTGGTGGTATTAAACAGATGCATATATTTGCCAAAATCCACTAACTGGATAGGAATGGTGCAGACCTTTAATCCAAGCATTCTGGAGGCAAAGGCAGTTGGATCTCTGTGGGTTTGAGGCCAACCTGGTCTATATCATGAATTCCATGCTGGTTGGGGCTACATAGTGTGATCTTGTCTCCATAACCGAAACCAAATCATTAACTAAGCTTTTCAAATAAATTAATTTTATCTTGGTAAATTATATAGCCAATAAAAGGTATTTTAAGCCAGCTTTATTTGTAGAAATTTAGAAATTTGGGGGAGTATGACTTATTAGAAAGAAAGAAGTATTCATGGCCTTTCTTGAGTCTGGGATTCAAAGTTTGCATTTTGAGCCTGTTACAAGGAAAGATCATAAGTACAGTTAACAGTGTTTTCTCACCTGTGGGGGATATTAAGCAGGGAGCTGTTTACTTGCTACCTATGAAGTATCAGTTCTCTTCATTTGTCCTCTTCTTACCATTTCCCCCTTTCCACATCCTACTTGGTTCCTTCTCTGTTTTTGCTTCTGCTTTGCTTTCTCCTCCCAGTTTCTCCTAAAAACTTATATACACATGAGAATTTCTATATCAGTAAATTTTAGGGTCTAAATATCATAGACTGAAGCTATGTTACACTTAAAAAAATCATTTCTGCTTTCTTTCCTTCTTTCATGGTCCATATTCTTCTGTGTGGAGTCTGAGAAACCTGACTGTGTCCCTATGATGCATCTAACTCTGTGTCATCATATTATATTTTCTAGTCTTTATGTCTTACAATAATTTTTTTTAGAATTTTGCAATTGTGGAAATGAAAGTAATATGCTCCATTGAAAATATTATAATATGTAATCTCACCTATGCATTTATTAAAAACTATTTGATCACTTACTATATTATAGAGAGCTTCTCTTATAGACCACAAACTATAGCCACAAACCCAAATATCTCAGAATTGTTAGGGCAGGAATCAGCCTGTCTTAGTGTTCTATTATTGTGAAGAGATGTAATGATCAAGACAGTTCATATAAAAGAAGGTAATTAATTTGGGCTTGCCTACAGTTTCAGAGGATTAGTCTATTATTTTCATGGGAGAAAGAGAGAGAGGAAGAGAGACAGAGAGAGACAGAGAAGAGAGACAGGGAACAGTGACAGAGAGAGAGAGAGAGAGAGAGAGAGAGAGAGAGAGAGAGAAGGAGGTAGAGGAGGAAAGAGGAAAGAGAGGAGAGAAGAGGGCAATGGATTTACTCCCATGGCACCTGCCTTCTCTTACCATTCCACCTCTTGACTTTCATCAACTTTGGATAAGGTCATTTATCATGGGCCATCAATACATTAAGCTAATGATTATGTTACAAACTTCATGATCCAATCATTTCTCAGTGACTGGATACACCAGGGAAAAACCAAGCCTTTCATATACAAATCTTTGGGAAGACAATTCATAGGCAATTCACAATTAAATGCATTAAAGCATGGCATTTAGGACTCAAATTTGATTGGGAGAACTAAATATATGAATTAGTATTTAACATAAATGTAAAAGAAATAAAAAATAACCATATACACCTATAATGACATAACAATGTGAACTTTGGTAATTTTCTGTAGGGAAATCACCATTTGTATTGGGCACCTGAAACATCTAGATCAATTCATCCAATATGTATGCAACAATGAAGTGCACGTCTGTTTGGCTTATCCTACATATTTCCTGGTCCTTAGACAAAACTGTCCAGTATTTGTCTGGACAAATCATTGAACATGGATCTGAATACCAAAAGGATAGAACATAACCTTCTTCAGTGCTTATTATTTCTTTTTTCCTTTCTTTTATTTAAATCACAACAATCTTATTTTACATATCAATACTAGTTCCCTCTCCCTTCCATCTTCCCATTCCCCTTACCAACACCCTATCCGAGCTCCATTCATTTCCCCAGGGAAAGTGAGGCCTTCCATGGGGGAAATCGTCAAATCTGTCACATTATTTGGGGCAGGGCCTAGGCCCTCTTCCATGTATCTAGGCTGAGAGCGTATCCCTCCTTGGGGGAATATGCTCCCAAAGTCAATTCATGCACTAGGGATAAATACTGTTTCTACTACCAGGCATCCCATAGACTGTCCAGAACTCCTTTCTGTCACCCATAATCAAGGGGCCTGGTTCAGTCCAATGCTGGCTCCCCAGCTATCTGACTGGGGTCCATGAGCTCCCACTTGAGCAGTTCAGATGTTTCTGTGGGTCTCTTCAGCATGGTCTTGACCCCTTTACTCATCACCCCTTACTCTCTACAACTGAATACCAGGATTTCAGCTCAATGCTTAGTTGTGGATCTCTGCTTCTGCTTCTGTCAGCTAATGGATGAGAAAACAATCTCCTCCACACACAACAGGCCTGATGAACATAGGAACTAACTGACTGTGGCAGCATGCACAGCTCCAGCACAGGTCTAAGATAGATGGGGTCCCAATGGTGAGTAGGGGAAACAGACATGAGCTCTAACCCCTATGAAACTATTTCCAAGTGTCAACCACTTGCAAAGTGAAAATTAATTCTTTTCAAAAGCCTCATTGTGGTTACAAACTACACTTAAGTGCAGGCCCCATGCCCAGTATATGGCTAACACAAAATGAACTCAGTGTTTTTTTTTATTTATTTTTTGCTCAGTTTGATTTGTTTTGGCATTTACTACATTAGTGATGTTTACTTATATAATATGGTTTCCAATTTTGTGTTTTATGGTGTCTACCTGTGAGAGTGTGTGTATGTATGTGTTTATCTTGCTTTATTTTTCTTAAATATAGTTTTTTTCTTTTTATTTACCATTCCTTTTTCTAAAGAGAAAGAGAAAGCAGGCATGAGGTGGAAAGGAATGAAGGAACTGGGAGGAGATGAAGAAGGGGAAACCATGATTAGAATATAGTTTATAAAACAATTTATTTTCAATATAAATAAGCAACTTTAACTTCACAATCATGAGTATGTATACAATATAAACACAGGAATATCATATGTATACTCAAACATTCTTTTAAAAAACTAAACAACATTTTGTTTTGTCTCTCTAAGTATCCTGTGTGTATTGCCACATGAGTATGGGTTACTACATGGGCTGAAAAAGGGGACTGAGTTCTAGTGGATTTGTGTTGGAAACCTTTAATCTGATATCTTTCTGTGATTGCTAATGCTCTCTGTGATGGTATTTTTGGTTCTTGATTGACACCATCCACTTTCACACACACTGCTCAGGCATTTGCCTTGTATTTATCAACTGCTTTGCATAGGCCTCTCCAGTCCAGCCAAACTGTTCAGAATTTATAAACCAGGCCTTTGCAGTGAGAACTGAGTGTCATCAGACAGGCAAGATGGAGTCACAGACCCAAGTTCTCATGTCCCTGCTGCTCTGGGTGTCTGGTGAGAAATTAAATAGTATTACAATCATTTCAAAATCACCTCTTTGTATATCAAAATTTGACAATGTGTGCCAGGGCATATTTCTTACATAATGATGCTTTGACAATATGACATTACAAGGACATTAAGTGACAAATCAACTGTCATAGTATGTGTTTGTTTATCTATGTATGTTCATTGTCCTTTCGTGAACAGGTATCTGTGGGGACATCATGATGACACAGTCTCCATCATCAGTGGCTGTGTCAGAGGAAGAGAGGGTTTCTATCAACTGTAAGGCCAGCCAGAATGTTTTTGGAAGCAGTAGCAAGAAAAACTACATAGCCTGGTACAATCAGAAAGTAGGGCAGTCTCCTAAACCGCTGATATACTGGGGATCCACTCGGCACCCTGGGATCCCTGATTGATTCATAGGTATTGGATTTGAGACTGACTTCACTCTCACCATCAGCAGTGTCCAGGATGAAGACATGGGAGACTATCACTGTCAGCAGCATTATAAAACTCCTCCCACAATGCTTCAGCCTCTAACAAAAACCTCCTCTGAGAGTCTCACCAATTGCTCACACCACACACAGACATGGACCTGCACACTTCCCTCTTCTGCCTGAGTGACTGGGCACTCATGAAAACACTTGCAGAGCCCAGCAAAAATGATGCGTTCAGTGTCTCTTCTGTCTATCATTATGAAAAACGTATATATGAAAATGCAGAAAAGAACCCAGTATTGTCTTTCCATTCCTGCTATAATCATTTACCACAAACTCTGTTGTTTCAATATTAGAGATTCATCTTTTTATAGATATTGAGTTGTGGTATTCAACAAATGGGCTGAAGTGATGTAGAAAAATTGTATTTCAGATTGAAGGCCCTAGGAAAGGGTGTTTCTTGCTTTTTCTAGCTTCTAGAGATTTTCTTACTTCTTTACTGCTGAACATTTCTTTACTATTTTCTTTTTTTCATAAATTCTTTACTTTTAAATTACATTTTAGTTAATTACATTTTGGTACAGTCATATATGTGTGTGTACATGTAAGTAGTTGGACAAGTGCAGTCAGATGACAACTTGAACTTGATTTTCCCTTTTCATGTGAGTTCCAGGATCAAACTGAGGTCTGATGTCAAAGTTTGTGGCAAATGTCTTTGCCTTCTAAGAAATCTTGCTTTACATTAAATTTCTTTACTAATGTATAGTCATTGTATAAAAATGTTATAAAAGTATGTCATATATTTTGTGCACATCCACTAACCATCCTCATTTCTCCTTACTTTCTTCAGTTATGTTTTTTGCTGTAATCTCTCTTCTATTTTTATCACACCTACATATATACATAGATACTACATACATATACACATTTGTACACAAATAACACAGATATCCACATATACACATACATACATACATACATACATACACATAAAATCATGCACACGCTCATGTATATACACACAGAGAGACTCATGTATATACAAACTTAACACACAACACATTTAGGATCCACAAAGGAAAGATAATGTGGTATTTTTTGCCCCTATTTCTGGGGCCACCTCTCCCTCTGAAAACCCTTTATCTGATTTTCATCTGTGGAGACTGAGAAACCTCTTTCCACTCTAATGTTTGATATAATTTTGTGGTATCATATGCTATTCTCCAGTCTTTCCATCACATGTCAATTACCAGAATTTAGTGTTTTTGAAAGGCAATACTTTGTGCTCCTATATAAATAATATAAGACCAATCTCATCAATGTTTTCATTATTGAACACCTATTATGGAGCTATAGCCAGGTAAACGTTAGTTATAGACCAAAGGAAATTGCTGGAGATTTCCAAACACCTTAAAGCTGTCTGCTTAGGAATCAGTGTGTCCAAACTTTCATGATGGGGTTGTGCCTAGAAAGACAGCTATGCCAGTTGTTTCCCAGGAAAATCTTGAAGTGATAATAACTGTGATGAGTTTAACATTTTCTTCACTGTGACAAAACATCTGAGGAAAACAACTTAAAGAACGAGTTACTTGGCTCATAGTTTCTTTTAGCATAAGGTAAGATAGCATCATTGCTGTGGACCCAAATGAAGTTGAATATCATGGGAGAGACCATGACAGGGGGAAGATATTTACCTCATGGCAGTTGAGAAACAAAGTGAGCTAGTATGAAGCCGGGGACTTGACATAGTCTTTAGAAGGATTCCTCTAGCTTCTCAATTAGCACTGACCCCTACTTTCCACTAGCTGCTGATAATGCCATTTAATTATGAATCTGCAATGGATGAATCCAATGATTGAGTCAGAGCATGATCCACTAACTTGCAGTGGTTCAGGATCAAATATTTCACATAGAAGCCTTTGGAGTCACACTGCAGGAATAAACCACAATACCAAAAAAAAAATGGTGGAATGACGTGTAAGCTGATTCAGGATTGGAATATATGTAGAACTGAAGAATAAGCATTATATTATATAACTCCAACATGAGTTATAAGAGAGATGAAAAGCATGCCATATGCTTGCTTCAGCAGCACATATACTAAAATTGGAATGATGCCACGATTTTCATGGCTCCTGCTCAAGGATGACATCCAAATTCGTGAAGCATTCCATCTTTTTATAGTTTACATAAGTGACCCGAAAAACTCTACCAGGGAACAACCACAGCTGATAAACACCTTCAGCAAAGTGGCAGGATAGATCAACTCAAAAAATTTAGTAGTCCTACTATATGCAGAAGGTAAATGCCCTGAGAAAGAAGTCAGAGAAACATCACTGTTTACAATAGCAACCTAGATGCCCCTCAACTGAAGAATGGATAAAGAAAATGTGATACATTTACACAATGGAGTAGTACTCAGTGGAAAAAAAAACAATGAAATCTTGAAATTCACATGCAAATGGATGAAACTAGAAGAAACCATCCTGAGTGAGGTAACCCGATCACAAAAAGATAAACATGGTATGCACTCACTCATTTTTGATTTTTAGACATAGAGCAAGGGATCACTACAATCCACACTGCCAGAGGAGCCAGGAAACAAGTATGACCCTAAGAGAAGGTAGCATAGTCCCTTGAAAAAGGGGATGGGGACAAGAACTCCTGACCAAAGTGGGTGCCTGGGGGCAGGGAGAGGATGGAGAGCCTTCATTCTGTTGCTGTTCAAAACAGAAACAGACAACTACAGCTAAGCACTGAACCATACTACTGGAATTCATTTGAGGAGAGGGAGGAGGGATGAGCAAAGGAGCAAAGACGGGGATGGAGAGACCTGCTGAAACAGTGGACTTGATCTACTGATAGCATGGAGACCCTAGTCATAAAGCTGGGGAAACAGCATTGGACCAAATCAAGCCCTCTGAATGTGGGTGCTGGCTAGAAGGCCAAGACAGTCTATGGGACCTCTAACAATGGAGCCAGTGTTTATCCCTAGAGCACAATGGACTTTGGGAGCCCATTCCCTATTGAGTGATACTATTGCTTCCCAGATACAGCAATAGGGCCTCAGTCCTTCCCCAAATGATATGATAGAATTTGAAGGTCCCTGTTGGGGGGGGCCTCACTAACCCTGGGGAAGAATTGGTTGGTGGGTTGGGTTGGTGGGGAACATGGAAGGATGGGGGGATGAGAGATTGGAGGGGATCGATATGTAAACATGAAGAGTAATTAAAGAATTTAAATAAAAAACATATAAAGAAAATCCTATTACAATATTATATCCCTAAGATAGGGTTGGGACAAATTTGAAAGTATGATACTAGTCTTAAAAGAATTAATCATAGCTAAGTGGTGGTGGCGCATGCCTTTAATCCCAGCACTAGTGAGGCAGAGGCAGGCGGATCTCTGTGAGTTAGAGACCAGCCTGGTGTATAAGAGCTAGTTCCAGCACAGCCTCCAAAAAGCCACAGAGAAACCCTGTCTCAAAAAAAAAAAAAAAACAAAAAAAGAAAAAAAATTCCATAACCCATAATAGTTAATAGCATGATGTGAAGTAATAAGTAATATTACCTATTTATTGATTGGTTGATTGATTGATTGTTTTTTTTTTTGAGACAGGGTTTCTCTGTGTAACAGCCCTGGCTGTCTTGGAACTCATTCTGTAGACCAAGCTGGCCTTGAACTCGCAGAGATCCACTAGCCTTTGCCTCTCTAGTGCTGGGATTAAAGCTGTGTGCCACCACTGCCCAGCTGTAAAGTAATATTCCTCATGTCTAAAAAATAAGCTTATTCCTTTATAAGAACATTTACAAAGCACCGCCTAGTGTATATTTTAGTCTGTATTAAACATTCTGTTTTTAGTAATTTAGAGAAGCAAGATACTGGGACATATACTAAAGTACTCAGAGAACTGCCTGTCTCTGCCTCCTGAGTGCTGTAATTAAAATCCTGTGCCACCACCACCTGGCAGGCATTCCTTTGAATCCTCAAAATTATGCTTTCTAAAGAATTAGCAGCTGTGTACAGATGATTCAAACCATATGTGATGGCTCTCACAATTTGGAGGATGCTATTTTAATAACACAAACATGATTAACTTTCACATAGAGATTTCTCTTGCAAAAATCATTCAATTTTGGCATAAAAAGCACATTGATATTTATGCTCACTTTATGTAAAATTAATTCCAGTAAACTGAAAGAGATGGAAAGGAAGAGACAAATGAAGATGACGGAGAAGGCTTGAAGATTCAAAATACCTTTACTCAGATAAATATCAGTCAAGCACAAGCCAGAGCGTGCCCAGAGGCATCAAGGCAGGGAGGCCAGAGAGAAGGTATCCCCACATGTCTGCAGCCCTTTAAGAACCTATCCTGACCTCCCCTTGACCACCCCCTGACAGTGGTGGTCAAGCACACCTGTAGCCAGCCCTTAGGAGGTGTGGTTACAGTGTCTCCCTACCTTTCCCCTTTTAGTCTAAAAGGATTAAAATTTAATCTAGTGTAAAATATCCAAAATTAACAATCATAAAAGTGAAATACAAGAAGATACAATAATCTGGTATTGCACATCCTATTTATGTCTATTCCAGCTAAGCCCTAAAGTCATTTGAAAGGGGCGTACAATGTGAACACCTCCTTACAATCCCAACTCTAAACAATAGGAAGGTCATTCCTAACTAGGCTTACACTACCCTAATAAACAATAATGAAGAATGGGGGCGTAGCATCTTCCACGTTATTTCCTGCTGAAATGGGACAATGGTAGCATTGTGGGGTCCTGTGGGAAGAAAATATTAATATGGTGAAAGTCTCTAATGGGTTATATCCAGTCCATGTTAAATGGGATTTGCTTGATTGAAGATCTAGGTTGAAATCCTTAACTTGATTCAAGTCAATACTCGAAGCTCTGGTCAGAGTGTCAGTTGAAACCAAGTAAGTTGGATCCAGTGCAGTCTAGGAGGTATGGCCCTTTTTTTTTCCAGAGCATCCAGGGAATGTTGTCAGGCGGGTCTTCATTGGCTGTGTGGGACTCGAACATAAGTGTTAGCAGAGAAATGTTTTCTTGTATATGTATACATGCTGGGAAAGGCAACCATGAGAAAATAACAATTATGAGAGGGTGTACACCTTGAAAGAAAGAGCCAAGAAAAGACAAAAGACAGTCTTCAATTTCTTTATTTATTCTGTATTACATCAATTGGCTCCTTGATATAATACAGAAACTCTAAAGTTTAGTTAAACAACATGCTTGGATTTTAGGGGAGGAAAGCCAAATCCAACTCTAAATCCAGCATTGATTTACTTGAATAGGGACTAGGAAATGAAGGGAAATAGTGTTATTTGAGAGATAGTTGTAAAGTTTACCGTATGGCACGTTTCTTTTGTTTGATGGTTATAGCTACCTTCTCTTCTTAAGCATCTACCCATGTAGTGTTATTGTACTTCTGGAGATGAGTTTTCCTGTAAAGATAGAAACAAAGCACTTCCCTTTCCCTTGGGAGGTTTTTTATTTAGTTTATGAGATATACCTCAGTAAAATACCTGTCAGTTGTCCTTGTCGAGAGGGTTCTTTTTTGACTCGAATTTTGATCAAATTTGATGGTATCCAAAGTTTTTCTTCTCCTGTGGAAACAAATGCAAAACCCTTGCCACAACATAACACATATACAGTCTTCTATACTGAGGTCAGTACATCTTTGAAGTACACTGGTTGATTCAGTTCAGCAGTTTTTTTCCATAGTCCAGTGTCTTTCTGCAGCTGTTTGTCCACTGTAATTGGCATTAAGAAAGTTTAGTGTCAATAAAGCATTATGTAACCCACGTTTGGGGGGTTTTGACTATGGAGCATCTCCATAAGCATCCTATTAGATCTTTCAACAACTGCTTGTCCTGTAGGATTGTGTGGTATACCGGTGACATGCCTTATGTTATAATATTTGAAGAACTGTTCTATTTTTGTGGAGACATATGCTGGAGTATTGTCAGGTTTTATCTGTGAAGGTATATCCATAACTGCAATCACCTCTAGCAGGTGTGTAATAACAAAATCAGCTTTGTTCAGAGTTGAGAGCAGTAGCCCATTGGAAACCTGAGAATTTGTCAATAGTATAATGCATATATTTCAAATTTCCAAATTCTGTAAAGTGAAAGATATCCATTTGCCAGATCTTATTCTTCTGAATGCCTTTAGGATTACAGCCTGCTGGCAGTGGAGTTTGGTTATAAAAGGAACAAGTAGGATAGTTTCTCACTATCTCCTTGGCTTGCTGCCAAGTGATGGAGAAGTCCTTTTTTAAACTTTTGTTTTTACATGATGTTTGTTATGAAATTATGAGGCTTCTAGCACAGTACCAATTATTAAATGATCAATCTTTTCATTGCTTTTTGCTAATGGGCCTGGCAGACCCATATGGGATCTCATATGCATAATGTATAGAGGATTGCTTCTGTTTCTGATTGTTTCCTGTAACTAAGAACAATGAGGTTAATTCTGTATTATCAGGGACAAATTCTGCGGTTCTTATGTGTAAGACAGCTCTCTCTGCATAGTGGGAATCAGTAACTATGTTAAGAGGATCTGTAAAATCCGTAAGCACCATGAGAATTGCATATATTTCTGCCTTCTGTACAGATGTGTATGGACTTTGAACTACTTTACTTACCTCACCTGCTTTACAACCAGCCTTACCTGATTTGTTAGCATCAGTGTAGAAGGCAAGAACTCCAGAAATGGGAGTTTGTCTTACAATGCATGGAATAATCCAGACTGTGTTTTTTATGAATTTAATTCTGTCAGCTTTGGGATAGTTTTTGCTAATTGTTCCCAAAATGTCAGTAAGAGCTATGTGCCAATATTCTTTATCGTTTCATAAGGAGGAAATTTCATCATTAGTTAAAGTTACTATAATTTCTGCTGGATCTTTTCCAGTCAGCTGACGAAGTTTTAATTTGCCCTTTAAAATCAAATCAGAAATCTTTTCTATATAAGTCTTTAACTTTTTATTCTGTTTATGTGGCAGAAATATCCATTGTAATATAGTGTCTTCCTTCTGCATCATAATTCCAGAAGAATATTCTCTGGATTGCAAGATAACCAGAACATTGTCTAAATCAAGGTTTATCCGATCTACATGCTCATCCAATATTCTGTTTTCTACCCATTGTAGTTCTTTTTCTGCCTCAGCAGATAATATTCATGGACTGCTTAGGTCCAAATCACCTTTAAGAGCCATTTTTAAATGTTTTAACTCATGACCTTCTACCCCAATAATCGTCTGTAATTGAGAAATTTCTCCTAGCAGCTTCTGAAGACTATTAAGAGTTTGATAGCAATCCCTTCTAATTTGCACATTCTATGGCCTAATTTTTTGTAAGTCTATCTTAAAACCTAATTAGTTAATAGAATTTCCTCTTTGTATCTTTTCTGGGGTTCTCTGTAACCCCCATATAGGCAGAACTTCCTTCACCATGTCAAACATACGTTCCAAAGTTCCCTTATTGGAATCTGATAAAAGAACATCATTCATGTAATGATAAACAAGTGATTGTGGAAATATTTTATGAATTATTTCCAAAGGTTGTTGTACAAAGTGTTGACATAAAGTAGGACTATTTAGCATCCACTGAGGTAAAACGTTCCACTGATATCTCCAAACTGGCTGTGAGTTATTAAGAGTTGGTACAGTAAATGCAAATTTCTCTCTATCACTTTCTTGTAATGGTTTGGTGAAATAGCAGTCTTTCAGGTCAATTACTATGATTGGTTGTACTTTAGGTATTAAGGAAGGCAGTGGTATTCCAGGCTGTAGAGAGCCCACAAGTTGAATTACCTTATTTATGGCTCTCAGGTCTGTCAGCATTCTCCAGTTACCTGACTTCTTGATAACAAATACAGTAAAATTCTAAGGGCTGGTAGACTCCTCTATGTGTTCAGCCTGTAGTTGTTTCTGTACTAACTTTTCTAGAGCCTGTAGCTTCTCAGAGGTCAAGGGCCATTGCCCTATCCAGACAGGTTTATCTGTAAGCCATTTAAATGGCAGGGCCTTTGGTTCCTCTGAAGGTCTATCATTTGTATTTAGTTTCTATACAGCCTGGATGGTTTGTAACTATTTTCCATAGCATCTTACCCATTACTTCCTACTATCAAGCATTTTTCTATCATTTGTATCTGACATTGGAGGGATGTTAATTTAAGTATTCTATTGCTGTAAGAGATCATGACCCCAGAGGTTTATAGTTATATTTGCCACATAAGATTTCAGTCTCCCTTTCTGACCTTCTGGTCCAATGCAGACTACAGAACAAACACTCTATTGAACTCAAGATGGTGTTCCAATACCTAAAAATTGTATGTTTGCTTCCCTGAGTGGCCATTCCATTGGCCTGGACTTTTGGGTAATGATAGTGATGCCCGCACCTGTGTCCACTATCCTGTTAATAATTTTATCATTAATTTGTAATCGTAAGTGAGGTTGCTTGTCTTTGATGAAGGTCTGTCAAAATATGTGCTTTTCGTCTTGTCCTGATTCTTTTTCTCTAGCCAAACTACCATCTATGGCATTATCATCTTTCACAATAGATGAAGAACTATCTATTCGTCCTGTGACAGACTGTCTTCTAGAGTTACTGGAAATGACTGAACCTTCTTCCATGTGGGGGACTTCTGGAGGCACCCCTCAGAGTTTCCCGGCCTTAACAGTTTCCCTTGCATGTCCCTGGTCGATCTACACTCATTTGTCCAATGTCTGCCCTTACCACATCTCCTACACAAGCCAGAGGGCAGTGACCTTTGGCATGAGGGATCATTAGAATTTCTTTGCCTAAAATTTCTCCTTATATGTCCCATTCTACCACATCTGAAATATATATTCTCCCGACACTTCTGTGGACTCCTGGATTGGGTTCTTCTACCTCGAGGCGCTCTAGTTCATAGTAGTGATGAACCTTAGCCTCTTGATACCTGTATCAATCCCTATAAGGTGTTTCTCCTTCCCAAGTCCATCTGTCATCATATCTTGGACTCTTAATCTCCTTCTGCCTTTTGAAATCTCTTGGAATAGCTTCTCCTGCCCAGATTCCAGCATCTTGTATAGTACAGTCAATGTGGGCAGTATGCAAACCCATTTTTTTAGTGAAGCTGATCTGATCTTCAAAGGCAAAAGTATTCTTTTGCATATTGGGTTTGCATTGTCATAAGCTAAGTTATACACAATCGAATGTCTTATCGCTGAATCTGTTACTTGTAAGTCTACTGCTCTGATCAACTGGTATAAGAAGTCCTTAAATAGTTCTGTTTGTCCCTGTTCTATTCTGGTATAAGCTTCCAGTCATTCTCATGGCTCATAAACCTTATCCCATGCATTTAGTGTTGCTTTCCTGCATAGAGATAGCAGATAGTCATCATATTCAGCCTGAACCTGTGGGTCAGCATAAATACCTTCACCTAGGATTTTTTCAAGAGGCACATCAATACCGTCTCTAATGGCTTGATGCTCTAGAAGCTTTCCTTCCTCTGTCAGTAATGCCTTCTATTCGATTTGACAAGAATTCTCAAGGACAGGTGACACCAGTCCTACACAATCTGAGGGCGTCACTTTGGTAAAAGTAGCCCATGAATGTAAAAGCTGTTTTAAGTATGGGCTATGAAGACCATACAAGACAACTGATTCTTGCCAGGCATTGGTCGTGCATGCCTTTAATCCCAGCACTCAGGAGGCAGAGGCAGGAGGATCTCTGTGAGTTCGAGGCCAGCCTGGTCTACAAGAGCTAGTTCCAGGATAGTCTCCAAAGCCACGGAGAAACCCTGCCTCGAAAAACCAAAAAAAAAAAAAAGCAACTTATTCTTTAATATGCTTAAGGTCTTTCAAATAGATAGGCTGCCATACCTAAGCCGCCTGTCTATGGGAGTGTTATTTATTTGGTGGCTTTTCTACCAATGTTGCTGGGTAGACCAATGGTATACGTCTAAGGACTTTAGAATGATTGAAATACCTGTTTGGAGTAGGTGCCTCAGAGTGGAGCAATTCTGTCTCCTCATCCTCAAATCGATCCTTGAGCCTAGCAACGACATCCTCATGGGAAGTTTTAATCCTATTCATCATGAAAGATTCAAGGCATGATAGCGAATCCATGAATTGCTGTGACTGTTTTTCTACAAAGTTTCCTAGATGTGCAATACATTCGTCCCTAGCTAGCATCTGGGTGGTATGGAGACTGCCATCTAGGAATTGAAATTTAGAATCAAGGTCATGATTTGCCTCAGCAATTGACTTGATAGACATTTCTAGTTTGTTAGCTCTGTTCTGTAACTCATCTTGCAAGCTTTGAAACTTAGATTCAACTCTATCATTGTGTCTCTCGTATTTTTCAGCCATTGATTTAATGGCATTATCCAATGTCGAAACCTATCATGGGTATCTTGCATCTTAGTAACAATGCTTTAGGACAGAGAGGCCACCTGAGTTTCCAATTGGTCACATATATTCTTTAATTCACCACAGTCCTCTGACTGCCTAGCCTCTAACACCTCTGAAATGGAGCAGCTCTCTGCGTTTATCTTATTACAAATCTACTGCATTTCACCTTGGGTAGTAGACAGCTCTGTCTGTATCGTATAAAACATAGAGTAAAGCTTATCATCTAGCTTCTGTTCAACATGCTGCATAAATGTATCATGGGTCAATCTGGTCTCCAAAACCTCATTACGTAAAGCTTGCATGTCCTGTAGGCAGGTGGTGAAATTAGCCTTATTACTGTTCCTGAGCTTTCTGGCTAATGACAATATGTATATTAATACATTCACAGCTAATAAAGCATATAGGCCAATATTCAGCAGGTAAACCTCTTCCTTGAACATTGAATTTACATAAGAATTGAAAAATGTTATCAATGGGGAAAGATGATAGAAATTCGGCCATATTTACCAGCGGTGTCATCTCCAGATGTAGTAACCACTTTTGACCATCAGGTGGTAAAGTTTCATTTATTTTGAGTAGGACCTGAAATTTTCTGAAAAATACTAGGTATGGTAAAACCTTTGGACTGTACCTAGTGGAGACCAAGATTGGCAGGTGTAGCTAGGCTGAAGTCGGGGCGCAGCTTCGGGGTCGGTCGCTATGCTGCGGGGGCGCGTCGGTGAGTTTTTCCTGTGGATAAAAGCTGCAAGCCCACGGTTGTGCCAGCCAGGTGGCTCTGGATTTCTGGCCGCATGCACACACAGCTAGATTTGAGCGAGTGTGTGGTTGAAAGAGGAGGAAGTGGACACAAGGTTTTTCTCCCAGCGGCTACAGGTCACAGAAACTATAAGGGTCCGCACAGAAAAGACAAGCCTGTTTTGGTTGCAGTCAAGGGCCGCTGGAATATGCTAGCCGGATAGCAGTAAATGAAGGCACAGCTGCAGCACAAATTGCTGCTTGGAGCAGTAAAACCCGCAGGGGCCTGCAGAAGATTTAAACTCTCCAGCTTGGGGCGGGAGGGAGGTACAAGTGGGGCAGCCTAGCAAGAGACTACACCCACACCTGCTGGTGGGTGGGAGGGCAGGTGCAGGAGAGAGTCTTAATGGTGGGGAGGGGGACAGCAGCGGTTTCCGTTCCTGTTGGGGCTGGAGGCAGAAAAATTGCGGGGCGGTAGGCGTAACTCACTGTTCAGTGTTTAGTGGTAGCTCGATGTGCAAGGCTGAGCATTTTCCACGCAGTGGTGGGTGGAGATATCTTCTGTGTCGCAGAGACCCGTGGCACCTCTGTGGTTTATGGGCTAGGCGCCCTTTCCTGGCTGAAAGCAGAGGCCCAAGCGGGCTTGCAAAGAGCTGGAATGGGCCATGGATTTCAGTTGGGCACCAGGTGAAGACGACGGAGAAGGCTTGTAGATTCAAAATACCTTTATTCAGATAAATACCAGCCAAGTGCAAGCCAGAGCATGTCCAGAGGCAGCAAGGCAGTGAGGCCAGAGAGAAGGGGTCCCCACATGTCTGCAGCCCTTTAAGAACCAATCCTGACCTCCCCTTGACTATGCCCTGACAGGTGTGGTCAAGCACACCTGTAGCCAGCCCCGAAGAGGCATGGTTATGGTGTCTCCCTACAGACAAAGGAATGGATATTTTGGAAAAAAACAAAATAAGAAAAACACAGATTAGAAACTCAGTTTATGTTATGGTGAATGACTTAAAATTTATTTGACCTTCTGTCCAGGAAAATATTTTGGCTCCTTTCAAATCGATTAGGGACCTATTGTCTAACAGATTTTATTTGAAAACCCTGAAATAGGAAAAAAAGAAACCTTTTATAAAATGTTTCCTGAATAAACAACTTCTTTAAGTTTTTTCAAAGCCTCACATATTCCCTATAAAAAGTACCAGTCTCATTCCTTTAAGATTATGTATGTCCAAAGAACAAAGCATTTCCTGAGTCTGTTGTTTCAAGTGCATAGAATCCATTCCTGAGTGCTTGCCATGTCCTCTCAAGAAGCTGGAAGGTATGGGGATGGGGGAAAAATACAGAAATCTGTATGAAACCTTGAGATGGTTTTTAGCACACAGTTATTCAAAATCCTACGAACTATTATATAAACTTGATATTATTTATTTATTGATTTATAAACTGGATCTCTCCTTATAGCTCTGGCTGTTTTCAAACTTACTCAGTAGATCAGTCTATCCTCAATCTTACAGAGATCTGAGACCCAAGATCCATCTGCCTTCACCTCCCAGGTGCAGGAATTACAGTATGTGCCACCACCACCTGGCTGATAAATTTGATTCGGTAGACATGTTTATTTAACTTTAGGATCATCTATTTGAATATTGAGGTAAGGATATGACAGTGTAAAAATCTTTGAGTTCTGAGTAAAATATAAATTTTGTACCATTATAGTGGACATAGGCTTTCTTCTTGGAGTGATGAAAATATTATGGAGCTAGTAGTCATAGCTTTATGAAGGTACTTAAAAAGTCACTCAATTATAAACTTTAATAGTAAATTTTACTGCATATAAATTATATCTTAATTTAAGTTATTCTGATCTCAAAATCTGGTACCCCTTTTTAGCTTTGTATCTAATATGGGTAGGTAAATTTCATAGTCCTTAGGATATCATTCTTTCAACTCTAAAATGAGGGGATTGAACAAAGGAAATATTCTTTGGAAATATATTAAAATTCTTTAATGAATGATGGAAATCAATTTAGTTAATGGCAATTAAAATCCTTTGAAAATTGACACAGAGAACTTATATTCTGTGCCATGTTTTGTTAAACATTTGCTTCCTTTGTATATGTGTAATAGTCATGATGTAAATACTTTTCCACATGGGTTGCAGTATAAATATTAGAAACCAAGTTAAAAAAAGAAAACATGTTATACCTTAGAATAAGATAACAATCTGAACAGTTTTTGACTCACATCAAAGGAAGTGCTTATCTTGGGAGGTTGAAACGTTGGTATCCTTAACCATGGGTGCAGGTAGCTGTGAGTTTAGATCCATTTACATTGTTATTGGTTCTCTCCTGTCCCTTTCAGAGTTCCTCCAGAGTATATGGAACACAGCCTAGAAGCCATAAGGAGCTTACTGTAGTTAGACTGAGAAAACCTAAATGGGTCCCTTTCATTTCAAAGCCAAAGGCAGAGACATTCCTATGAGTATTTCTGATTTTCTTGAACTCTTCCTACATACCTATCTTGGTCTCTTTAAAATTCTTTGAATTGTTGTTACATATTTGCACATATGTATACATATGTAAATATATTCCTAAATATATAAATATAGCCTACTCCATTCATATAAAAAGAATTGGATGTATACATTTTCAGACTTATCCATTTGGCATTGGATAAACAATAGTTTACTCTTCCATGGGAAGACAATTTCTAATCTCAGAGTGCCTTAGTTACATGTAGTTCTATGTCTTGGGTTGGTGCCTTTTTTATTTAAGGAATACTTTATTAGTTTTTGTAATCAAACCCATGTAGATAAGACCTTACATATTTAATACAGCACATTACCCCTCTACAAATGGAAAAAAATTAAGTTCAACATTTCTAGACCAATATGGCTATTAATTTCTGTACTATGCCAACTCAACACGGTAAACTGGGATACTTTTTTCTAAAGTTGACAACACAGCTAAAGCTTCCAAAAATTAAATATATATATACATATTTATTGCGTTGAGTACATGACTAACAAGCAAAGGACACTGGTTCCAATCCCCAGCATCACCACTTTAACAAGAAAACCTAAATGAACACACTAATTAATATATATTGTTTATGATAATACATAATCAATCCAACATGGCAACATTTCATTAAAAGATTCTTCATCTAATTTTATTTACTTTCAGCACTTATGTAGAAAATTAAGAAATGCATAGCATACGTAAGGTTTCAGTATTCCTTTTTGTCCTTCC
>NC_048601.1:59987824-59990172 GCF_003668045.3 Cricetulus griseus | reverse complement strand
TTCCATCCTCCTGCTGCATACAAGAAACACATCTTAACTTCAAAGACAGAAGTTATCTCTGAGTAAAGGGCTCAGAAAAGATTTTCCAATCAAATGGACTCAACAAACAAGAGGAGGTAGCAACCCTAATAACAAACAAATTAAACTTTAAACTAAAAACAATCAAAGAGATGAAGAAGGTCATTGTATATTCATCACAAAAAAAAATCTATCAGTAGGAAGTCTCAATTGTGAAGATTTATGTCCCAAATAAAAAGGAACCCATATTCGTAAAAGAAGCATTACTAAAACTCATATTATAAATAAAACCTAAACACACTTATAGGGGGTGACTTCCCCACCCTATTCTCACCACTAGATAACACCACCAGAAAGAAACTAAACAAAGAAACTAATAGAAGTTATGACCCAACTGGGTTTAACAGACATCTATAGAACATTCCATCCAACCACAAAAGAATGTACCTTCTTTTCAGCCCAACATGCAACATTCTTTAAAATTGACCACATACTCATCAACATAGCAAACTTCAACATATACAAAAAATGGAATAACCCCCTGTATCTAATCAGATATCACCATGCTTTACAGTTAGAATTAAAAAAAAAAACACAAAATGCAGAAAACCTACAGACTCATGAAAATTGAATAATGCCCAATTGGACCATTTCTTGGTCAAGGAAGAAATAAATAAGAAATTAAAGACTTCTTAGAGTAAAATGAGAAAGAGGACACAACATACTCAAATTTATGGCACACTTTGAAAGCATTGCTAAGAGGAAAGTTCATAGACCTAAGTGCCCATATGAAGAAACTGTAGAATAGTCACACCAGAGGATTAAGAGCACAACTAAAAGCTCTAGAAAACAAAGAAGCAAATGCACCCAGGAGTAGTAGATGCCAGAAATTAATCAAATGGAGGGCTGAAATCATTGAAGTAGAAACTAGGAAAACAATACAAAAAAATCAATGAATCAAAGAGTTGGATCTTTGAGAAAATCAACTAGATGGACAAACCTTTATCCAAACTTACCAAAGGGCAGAGAGTGAAATTTCAAATGAAAAAAATTCAGAAATGAAAGGGGGACATAACAACAGACACCGAGGAAATTCAGAGAATTATCAGGTAATACCATGAAAGCCTGTACTCCTGAAAATTTGAAAATGTAAGGGAAATGGACAATTTTCTGGATAGACATCACTTACCAAAATTAAACCAAAAACATACAAGCAATTTAAATAGATCTATAATCTCTATTGATATAGAAGCAGTCAGCAAAAGTCTACTAACCAAAAAAGGCCAGAGGCAGATGGGATCAATGCAGAATTCTACCAGAAATTCAAAGAAGAGCTAATACCAGTACTCCTCAAATTGTTCCACACAATAGCATCAGAAGGGACATTGCCAAGGTCTTTCTATGAGGCTACAACTACCTTGGTACACAAGACACACAAAGACACAATCAAAAAAGAAGAATTACAGACCAATATACCTCATGAACATCGATGCTAAATATTCAACAAAATACTGGCAAATCAAATCCAAAAACACATCAGAGAACGTCTTCATAGCCCATATATAACACAGCTGTTGCATTCATGGGCCACGTTTAACAGGATGACGCCCGCAGATTGGGTAGGATTAGCATCAGCTGTCCTTGAGAATTCTTGCCTAATTGAATGGAGGGCGTTATTCAGGGAGGAAGGCGGACTCCTAGAACGGCAAGCCGCCAGGGATGGAGTTGATGCACCCCTCCAAAAAATCCTAGGAGAAGGTATTTATGCTGACCCACAGATTCAGGCTGAATATGACGACCATATGCTGTCCCTATGCAGGATAGCAGCACTAAATGCATGGGACAAGGTTCGTGAATCAGGAGAACAACTAGAAGCTTATGCGAAAATAGAACAGGGACAAACAGAGCCATTTAAAGAATTCTTAGACAGATTGACCAGGGCAGTAGACAAACAGGTAGCAGATCCAACGATACGACATTCAATTGTGTATAGCTTAGCTTATGACAGTGACTATGGTAAAATAGGACATACAAGGAGAAATTATAGACAGAGAAATTCTAACGATTCCCCACGTGACAGGTCATTGCCCTCTGGGTTATGTAGGAGATGTGGTAAGGGCAAACACTGGACTAATGAATGCAGATCAACTAGGGATTTTTCAGGGGAACTTATTGGTGCCTGGAAACTCGGAAGGGGGCCTCAAGCAGGTCCCTGCTCCGAGAACAGTTCGACCATTCCAAGTAACAGTAGAAGACAATCTCTCGCAGGACGAATAGATAATTTCTTGCCTATGGTGGAAAATGATACTGCTCTAGAGGGTAGTTTAAAT
>NC_048601.1:59917737-59987695 GCF_003668045.3 Cricetulus griseus | reverse complement strand
TCTGGCTTAGTGGACACTGGAGCTGATGTAACTATTATCACTCAGAAAAGTTGGCCTAAAAAATGGCCGCTTAAAGAGGCAAATGTAAAATTTTTAGGAATTGGAACTCTATCTAGAGTTCGACGGAGTGTCAACTCAGTGGTCTGTATTGGACCGGAAGGACAAAAAGGAATACTGAAATCTTACGTAGCAGATATTGCTATAAATTTATGGGGTCGTGATTTATTACAGCAATGGGATACTCAAATTAACATCCCTCCATTGTCAGATAGGAATTCTAGACAATTGCTGGATAGTAGAAAGGACCAGGTAAGATGCCATGGAAAATGGTTACCAAGTATCCAGGCTGTACAGACACTAAATACAAATGACAGGCATTCAGAGGAACCAAAGGCCCTGCCATTGAAATGGTTTAGAGATTAACCGGTCTGGATAGGGCAATGGCCTTTGACCTCTGAACAGCTTGAGGCTCTAGAAAAGTTAGTACAGGAACAGCTAGAGGCTGGTCACATAGAGCAATCTACCAGCCCTTGGAATTCTCCTGTATTTGTCATCAAGAAGAAGTCAGGTAACTGGAGAATGCTGACAGACCTGAGAGCCATAAATAAGGTAATTCAGCCTATGGGCACTCTACGGCCTGGAATGCCATTGCCTTCCTTAATACCCATAGGATGGCCGATCATAGTAATTGACCTGAAAGACTGCTTTTTCACTATACCATTACAAGAAAGCGATAGAGAGAAGTTTGCATTTACAGTGCCAACTCTTAATAACTCCCAGCCAGTTTGGAGATACCAATGGAAGGTTTTACCTCAGGGGATGCTAAATAGCCCCACCTTGTGTCAATTTGTACAACAATCTTTGGAAATAATTCTTAAAAAATTTCCACAATCTCTTTGTTTATCATTATATGGATGATATTCTTTTAGCAGATTCTCATGAAGAAACTTTGGAACGTATGTTTAAAATGGTGAAGGAGGTTCTGCCTAGATGGTGTTTACAAATTGCCCCAGAAAAGATACAAAGAGGAGATTCTACTAACTATTTAAGATATAAGATAGACTTACACAAAATCAGACCTCAAAAGGTGCAAATTAGAAGGGACCGTAATCAAACTCTTAACAGTCTTCAGAAGCTACTAGGAAAAATTTCTCAATTACAGATGATTATTGGTGTGGAAGGACATGACTTGAAGCATTTAAAAATGGCACTAAAAGGTGATAAGGACTTAAACAGTCCATGAATATTACCTGCTGAGGCAGAAAAAGAGCTACAATGGGCAGAAAACAGAATATTGGATGTGCATGTAGATCGGATAAACCTTGATCTAGACTGCATTCTGGTTATCTTGCCATCTGTTGGGAGCTGCAAAGTACTGCGCCCAAAAGATGGTGCCGGTTTCTGCCCTCCGCTAGCCCGATGGTGAGTGCTCTCTGTGGTAAACAACTCCTAATTTGGTAAAGGTCATGTATCCTCTTAATTCTGCTTGGAGACAACCAATCCTGGAGCATCATGTAGGGGTAGGTGATTGGTAGATGTAGACTATATCAGGCCCCGTCTTTCTCTACCCAGGGCCGCCATTTCACTGTAAAACAAGTTCCCGATTAAACTGTGTTTAAGAAGATTCCTCGGTGTTGCGTCATTCTTGCTGGTCAAGGGTGGACGCGACAAGTGGTGGCCCGTACGGGTAATCAGAACTTCTCACAGTCGGGGTGGTGCCGGTAAGTTCCCAAGATAAGTTGGGACCATAAAGTCCGAGGTGAATGCGGAGATAGGTCTCCGGTAAAGGAGCAACAAAGCCCTCGGTAAAGAGGCAAAAAAGCCTCCAGAGAGGAGCAAGACTGTTTGTGACAAAAGCGAACTGAAAGCAAAACACCTTGCTCCTGCTTTAACTTGCAGAGTGAAAGTAAGTGAATGGACCCCGCTATTATAGTGGTGATTTGGCTGCTGTTTAACATTGCAGTGTGGGCTTTTGTTTTCTGGTGGTGTTATCCGACTTGCACACCTTCGGAGCGCACAAACTAAGACAAAAGCACAATGGGATCATCACAGTCACATCCAATTTTTCTGGCTCTTCAAGAGCTGCTTCATTCTAAAAATTTAAGGGTAATTAAAGCCACGTTGCAGAGGTTCCTGAATGAATTCGATACCATTGAACCCTGGTTCGATGCCTTGGGCAATCTCACGGTGGCTAGTTGGGATAAGTTAGGGAAAGACCTGGATTTTGCTTGGGAACAAGGAACGTTGAAGCCGAGTGTTCACCAGTATGGCGTCTGGTGCACAGCTGTCTAGAGGACCAAGAGGGAAATAAGAAAGCTATAGCGAATGGACAGGCTGCCCTTGAAATGCTCCAAGAAGAAAGATCAGAACAGTCAGAAACTGAGAGAGAAAAGGAAAAATGGAAAGGGAATAAGAAGAGAGTCTATCCTTCTCTAGGAGAGTTGAGGAAGGAGTTAAAAGAACCAGGAGAGGATTCAGAATCAGAGCAGGATATATGTGAGGATGAGGACCTCACGGAGGATGAGGGGGGAGAGATTATTGAGCTCATGGAAAAATATTCCTTAAAAGTATCAGAAAAACAGTGCCCTAAAATGGTGACTGTACAGCAAGGGCACCGCCCTATCGCTCCTTCCCCCTACTGCTCGAAAGAGGAAGTTGCCCCACCTTCTGTCCGGAAGTGTGGCATACTGTTTGCACTGAGTTTCGGATTACTCGACCAATGGCTTATCCAGTTTTTACAGATGGTAACCAACAGAGATACCATGAACCGATTGACTTTAAAATAGTCAAAGCTCTGGCAGAGTCGGTACGCACCTATGGGGTGACGGCAGCTTTTACAATTGCTCAGGTAGAAGCACTCACTCACTTCTGTATGACACCTAGTGATTGGATGAATTTGGTAAGAGCTGGTTTATCGCCAGGACAATATTTGGATTGGAGAGCTTTCCAAATTGAGTTTGGCAATGATCAAAGTGCAACTAATCACGAGGCTGGTAATCAATACTGGGATGTGGATATGCTTCTTGGTCAAGGACGTTTTGCACAGCAACAAACAGGATATCCTCCTCAAGTGTATGATCAGATTAACCAAATAGCCATTAGGTGTTTGGCTATTTGCCCAACAAAGGTGAAGTCAGTGGAAATCTAACAAAGATATTACAAGATACTATGGAACCCTTTTCAGACTTTGTGGCAAGAATGGTAGAATCTGCAGGATGAGTGTTTGGGGACCCAGATGTTGCTATGCCTTTGATCAAACAGCTGATTTATGAACAATATACAAAGGAGTGTAGGGCTCAAATAACTCCATATAAGGGTAAAGGCCTTGAAGTCTGGATGAAAATCTGTCGGGAGTTAGGGCGTCCACTGACTAATGCTGGCCTAGCAGCTGCTGTGATGCAATTAACTAAGAAAGGCGGAAGTTCAGGAGCTTGCTTTAAATGCAGCAAGCAAGGGCATTTGAGAAAGCAATGCCCAGAGGGAGTAATTGCTAAAGTCAATAACTCTACCCCGTGCCCTAAGCAACCTGGCTTATGCCCTAGATGTAGAAAAGGAAATCATTGGGCTAAGGATTGTAGATCAGTTAAAGACATCAGAGTACAGCTTCTTGTTCAAGGGTATGGAGGAGCCTGTCCAAAAAATGGATGACGGGGCTCACAACCCTAGGGCCCACAAATATATGGGGCCATGGAGGATCAGAACCAGGAGCAGAGTCCCAAAACCTGGCCCTCTCTTCGACATCCGAGGGACTTAGGAGAGCCACTACAGGCTCCATGGGGCTGGACTTACGCTCCACCACCAGACTCGTATTAACTCCCAGAATGGGGGTCCAGCTTGTTGACACTGATTTTAAGGGAACCCTTGAGCCTGGCACAGTAGGCCTACTTATAGGAAGATCATCTGCAGCATTGAAAGGTCTACGAGTACATCCTGGAGTTATAGATCCTGATTACATGGGTGTATTAAAGATTATGGTAGAATCTCCTAGAGGGATTACAGTCATTTCTCCTGGAGACAGAATAGCACAGCTACTGCTTTTGCCAAGTTTACATGATAAGTTTCCAGCTCAAACCAGACAGAGAGGCGAGGGAAGCTTTGGTTCCATTGGATCGAACTTAACTTTCCTAGCTTTAGACCTCGATCATTGTCCGACCCTTGAGTTAATAGTGAATGGTAAGAAAATCCTAGGCTTACTAGATTCTGGAGCTGATAAGAGCATCACAGCCACCAAAGATTGGCCCTCTGGCTGGCCAATCTTCTCAAACTTTACAAGGTTTGGGATATGCCAAGGCTCCTGATATGAGTGCTAGACAATTGCCTTGGAAAGATCAGGAAGGGCATTCAGGAGCCATGCAGCCTTCTGTGTTAGACTTACCAATTTCACTATGGGGAAGAAATTTGTTAAAGGATATGGGTTTTAAGCTCACAAATGAATACTCAGAAACATCTCAAGATAACATGAAATGTATGGGATACGTCCCAGTTCAAGGCCTCGGAAAACATCTGTAGGGTCGAACTTGTCCTATTATTCCACAACTGAGACCTAAGAATCTAGGTCTGGGTTTTTCCTAGGGGCCACTGAGGGAGGTATTCCTATTGCCTGGAAAACAGAGGAGCCGGTATGGGTTCCTCAGTGGCCACTTTCTTCCTCTGAAAAACTGGAGGCTGCTAGGACTCTAGCGCAGGAGCAGCTGCATCTGGGGCATATAAAAGCCTCTGTATCTCCATGGAATACTACTATTTTATCATTAAGAAAAAATCTGGTAAATGGAGACTGCTTCATGATCTTAGAGCTATTAATCAGCAGATGCAAATTATGGGCCCTGTACAATGTGGTCTTCCACTTTTAACTTCTTTACCTGCATCATGGCCTATCATCTCTATAGATATTAAAGACTGTTTCTTTTCCATACCTTTGTGTGCCAAGGATTCAGGGCGTTTTGCATTTACGCTGGCCTCTTGTAATCATGAACAACCTGATCTAAGATATGAATGGATAGTGTTGCCACAGGGGATGGCCAATAGTCCTACTATGTTTCAGTTGTTTGTTGCAGAAGCCATTTCTCCTTTGAGAGTGGACTTTCCAAAGATTAGATGTGTTCATTATATGGATGATATTTTATTGGCTGCCAAAGATGATAAAACACTCAATAAGGCATATACAAAATTGGTAAAATTGCTTGGGATGCATAATTTAATCAGCCTCAGAAAAGGTACAAAAGGACACTGTTGTTAAATATCTAGAGGCTAAGATTCTCCCTCATAGTATTATTCCACAAAAGATAGAGATTAGAAAAGAAAATTTAAAAACTCTTAATGATTTTCAGAAGTTGTTGGGAGATATAAATTGGATAAGGTGTTATTTAAAATTACCTAATTATGCATTGAAACCATTGTATAATATTCTTAATGGTGATTCAGCATTAGATTCACCTAGGCAGTTAACCGCTGAAGCCAGAGAAGCTTTAAAGAAAGTGGAGACAGAATCACAAAATGCCAGCCTTAAACCGCTAATAGAAAATATGGATATTCTTTTGTGTTTGCTTCCAACATTTTCCCAGCCTACAGCTTTACTGTGGCAAGATGGTAGGTTACTATGGATTTATTCTAAATTTCCCCAGGAAAAACTATTGAATACTATCCTGCAGCGGTTGCTGACTTGGCTCAAAATGGGATACAGCAATGCATTCAATATTTTGGGAGACTATCAAATAAGATCATAATCCTATATACTGCTCAACAAGTTAAGATACTTTGTGGAACTGTGGATGATTGGGCCATTCTTTGATGTGGATTTTCAGGAGAAATAGATAATCATTATCCAAAACACCCTCTAATGTCATTTTTTAAGGAACATCCGGTCATTTTTCCTAAAATGACCGCAGCAGCTCTTATTGCTGGAGCCACAAACATTTTCACTGATGGATCCAAGACGGGCTGTGGAACCTGTATGATAGAGCATCAGGATCCAGTGCAATTTCAATATCAGCCTGGCTCCCCCCCAGATTATTGAATGTAAAATTGTTCTTGAAGTGTTTAGAAATTGCCAGTTCTCCTTTAATCTAATTTCTGATTCGGCATATGCTGTGAATGCTGTTAAGGCCCTGGAGGTTGCAGGACCTATCAAACCTAATAATACAGATTGCAAACTCTTACAGGAGTTGCAAAAGTTGATCTGGCATCGCGATCAGAAATTTTTTATACAGCATATTAGGGTTCATACTAACTTGCCCGGACCTCTATCAAAAGGCAATGAGATCATAGATCACTGTACTAGAGGGGAATATGTATTTTTTGTTTCTCCTGTGGAGCGAGCACAGCAATTTCACATACAATTCCATGTATCTGCAAAAACTTTACAGCAAAGGTTTCAGCTATCTCGAGCGGAGGCTAGACAGATAGTATTAAATTATCAACAGTGTATAACCTTTTTGCACCTCCCTAGCCTGGGGGTCAATCCCAGAGGGTTATTGCCCTTAAAGATCTGGCAAATGGACGTAACTCATTTTTCAGAATTTGGAACTCTTAAATATATCTATGTGTCTATGCATACCTGTTCAGGCATCATCCATGCCAGCCTTATGAGTAGGGAAAAGGCTAGCAATGTCATTGGACATTGCCTTGAGGCATGGGCTGCCTGGGGAAAACCTCAGCAATTAAAGACTGACAATGGTCCTCTAATTATACAGCTCAATCTTTTACCTCCTTCTGTAAACAGATGGAAGTCCAATTAAACCATGGCCTACCTTATAATCCCCAAGGACAAGGAACAGTTGAAAGAGCTCATCGCACATTGAAAGAATGTTTATTAAAACAAAAAGGGGGAATAGGCCATGGTAGAACACCAAAGGAACAACTATCCTTGGCTCTATTTACTCTGAATTTTTTATATTTGGATTCTCAAGGCCTTTCTGTTGCAGATCAGGCACCAGACTCAGGCACCTGCTCTGAAGGGCTACGTAAGACGGAAAGATATCCTTATGGGTCTATGGCATGGACCGGACCGGTGTTAGCATGTTTGTGTTTTCCCCAAGGATCAGCAAGATCCGGTGTGGATTCCAGAGAGACTAACGAGGCGGTGCAACAAACAATATGAAGCCTCCGATATTGATCCTGCTGCTGACCTTGACAACACCATGGCTGATACAGGACAGAGAACAAATCCTGTGGGCCATAGCAAAAGCGTGGCCAATTCCCTTGCCTGTAAATAGCACATCTAAAGTTTTGCCTGTCTTCTTTTCTACTAGTGAATTGGGCTTGCCTTGTGTCAATTTAGACCCTGACACTGCCCAGTATTCAGCCACTAATATTTCTCTCCATGGAGCATTATGCTTCTCCCTTATTAACAATTCTAACCCTTGTATTTGGTTCAAGAATGGTTCTGTCAGCAATTGGCTTGACTCCCTTGCTCATAACCAGATCTTGAGTGCTATGCTCACTGAAGTCCTGACTCAGATTAGTACAGGCACTAGTTCTGGCTCCAGCACTGGTACAAATGGGACCAAGGATGTAAATATCACTACATTTCTGATGCTGATGGAGGGACTTCGACCCTCAAATTCATGCTTTAGTCAAGAGAACTCCACTGCTCGACAAGTCTTGCCTTATTGTGCACCCAATCGAAGCTATCCTCCTCATTAGACACCCTGTCAGAGTCCGGACCACAAACTTAAACAGATAGCTCCTGGTTTTGAATTTACTCCCCCTCTTGGCAAGTACCATTATAACCTAACTCAAGGAGGTTCCCAAAGAACAGGCAGTAAAAATATCTGGCCATGGTTTCAATGGGTACTCTCCAATGAGCGTGGAGTATTTACTTCTCTTGAACCTTTTGCGGTTCTCCAGAATCTCATCATAAGACTTCTTAATGATTCTGGTACAAGGGATGAGAAGGAACCTTCTCTTAAGAATCTATCTATACATAAAACTTTGAATAACCTCACTGTTCCAGCTATCCCAGTATGTTTAAAAGCTCCTTTTTCTTTCTGCTCTCTAATGCTACTAATGCTACCAAAGAAGTGATCTCGTGCAATTCGACTGACGTCTCCTGCATTGCTAGTCAATGTTGGAATGGTTCTGCTAATACAGCAGTAGTGATGAGAATTCCTATGTATGTTCCTATTCCGGTTAAAGTGGATACAGGAACGTTTCCCATTACGGAAATCATTGGAACCAAATGGGATTTTGGCATAACTGCAGCATTGGTTACTGCCATAACCCTTTCTGCAGCAACGGCTATGACTGCTGCCGTTGCCATGGCTGCTCAGGTCCAATCAGCTGAGACAGTCAATGACATTGTGGAAAAAACAGCCACAACATTAACTACCTTAAGATCTATTGATGGCCACTTAAAAGCTGGCATTTTAACTGTGAACCACAGAGTGGACCTGTTGCAGGAACAGGTGGATGATTTAGTAATCTTGACTTCCATAGGATGCATTCATTCCTTTTCTTCTTTATATATCATCTCCCGGTTAGCCAACAATTTCACGGAGAACAGCAACCTGAGTTGGCAGCTTAGTGCCTACCTTCAGGGAAATTGGAGTCAACAATTCAAGAACCTGACAGACACCCTAACACAACAGATTGTTGCCTTGAATGCTACACACCTGAGCCTGCCCACTGTTAATACACTCTTAACTATCCTTAAGCAAGCCTTTAGTTTAGTTAAGGAATGGGCTGGAGTAGGGGTTATGTTTTCCATGATGCTGTTAGCCTTTTTTGTTTGCCTGTGGTGCCTATGCAGCATCAGGAAGTCGCAAAAATCCCAAGCTGCCATGTTGGTACAGGCCTTTGCTCCTGTGGAAGCAGGACAATCCCCTCAAGCATGGTTATCCATGCTGACAGACAAATATATGACTGTCTTGCCCTTACTGAGTGAGTGATGCGTATCTGAATCAGTCATGCTCAATGACGGGCACCTACCCTCTTGCTGAGCAAATAGCATTCAACCTAAGCTATTCAACAAATAGCATTTAACCTAAGACATGCGCCTGTGAGGGCGACACAGTGACTCTTTGTCGGGTAAGATAGGGACACTGGGGTTGAACCTAAGATAGAGATGACTGACATCTGACAACAGATAGATACTGCTACTCCTATAATATTAAAACAAAAAGGGGAACTGTTGGGAGCTGCAAAGTACCTCGCCCAAAAGATGGCTCTGGTTTCCGCCCTCTTCTAGCCCGAAGGCGAGTGCTCTCTGTGGTAAACAACTCCTAATTTGGTAAAGGTCATGTATCCTCTTAATTTTGCTTGGAGACAACTAATCCTGGTGCACCACCTAGGGTTAGGTGATTGGTAGATGTCAACTATATCAGGCCCCATTTTCCTCTACCCCGGCCGCCATTTTACTGTAAAACAAGTTCCCGATTAAACTGTGTTGAAGAAGATTCTTCGGTGTTGCGTCATTCTTGCTGGTCAAGGGTGGACACGACAACCATGCAGAGAGTACCCTTCTGGGATTCTGATGCAGAGGGAAGACACTATATTGGAATGGATATTCCTGGCACATAAGCAGAACAAAAAGTTAAAGACATATATAGAAAAGATTTCTGATTTGATTTTAAAGGGCAAATTAAGACTTCGTCAGTTGACTGGGAAAGACCCAGCAGAGATTATAGTACCTTTAACTAATGATGAAATTTCTTCCTTATGGGAGGTTAATGAATATTGGCAGATAGCTCTCACCGACTTTTTGGGAACAATTAGTAACAACTATCCCAAAACTGACAGAATTAAATTCATAAAAAAGACAGTTTGGATTCTTCCACTCATTGTAAGACAAACACCCATTTCTGGAGTTCTTACCTTCTACACTTATGCTAACAAAACAGGTAAGGCTGGTTATAAAGCAGGTGAGATATGTAAAGTAGTTCAAAGTCCATATACATCTGTACATAAAGCAGAATTATATGCAATTCTTATGGTTCTTATGGATTTTACGGAACCTCTTAATATAGTTACTGATTCCCAATATGCAGAGAGAGTCGTCTTGCACATAGAGACTGCAGAATTCGTCCCTGATAATACTGAACTAACCTCATTGTTCTTGCAGTAACAGGAAACAATCAGAAACAGAAGTAACCCACTGTACATTACGCATATCAGATCCCATACGGGTCTGCCAGGCCCACTGGCACAAGGCAATGACGAGATTGATCGTTTATTGATTGGCACTGTGCTAGAAGCCTCAGAATTTCATAAAAAGCATCATGTAAATAGCAAGGGTTTAAAGAAGGGCTTCTCCATCACTTGGCAACAAGCCAAGGAGATAATGAGAAATTGTCCTACTTGTTCCTTTTATAACCAAACTCTGCTGCCAGCAGGATGTAATCCTAAAGCCTTCAGAGGAATGAGATCTGGCAAATGGATGTCTTTCAATTTACAGAATTTGGAAATTTGAAATATGTGCATCATACCATTGACACATTCTCTGGTTTCCAATGGGCAACTGCTCTCAACTTGGAAAAAGCTGATTCCGTTATTACACACCTACGGGAGGTGATGGCAGTTATGGGCATAAGGCGCAGATCAAAACTGACAATGCTCCAGCATATGTCTCCACAAAAATGGAACAGTTCTTCAAATATTATAACATTAAGCATGTCACAGGTATACCACACAACCCTACAGGAGAAGCAGTCATTGAAAGGTCTAACAGGACACTTAACCCCCCAAACATAGATTGCATAATGCTTTATTAATGCTAAACTTTCTTAATGCCAATGACAGTGGACAAACAGCTGCAGAAAGACACTGGACTACGGAAAAAAACTACTGAACTAAACCAACCAATGTATTTCAAAGATGTGCTGACCTCGGTATGGAAACCTTGGACATATGTGACATTGGGGTAGGGGTTTTGCATTTGTCTCCACAGGAGAAGAAAATCTTTGGATACCATCAAAATTGATCAAGATTCAAGTTGAGGAAGACAACCCTCTCGACAAGGATGACTGACAGATATTTACTGAGGAACCCTCCTCTAGAAGTCAAAGGACACTACATGTGTGGATACTTAAGGAAAGAACATAGCTATAACCATCAAACAAAAGGAACATGCCATACGGTAAAATTTACAGCTGTCTCTCAAATAACTCTATGTCCCTTCATTCCCTAATCCCTATTCAATGAAATCGATGCTGGATTTAGAATTGGATTTGGCTTTCCTACTCTAAAATCCAAGCATGTTATTTAACAACATTTTAAAGTTTCTGTGTTATATCAAGAAGCCAATTGCTGTAATACAGAATAAATGAAGAATAAGAGGACTGTCTTTGTCTTTTCTTGGCTCTTTCTTTCAAGGCCTATACCCTCTCATAATTGTTGTTCTTCAAGGATTGCCTTTCCCAGTACACATACATGAACAAGCGAACATTTCTCTGATGACACTTATGTTTGAGTCCCATATAGCCAACAAGAACCAGCCTGACAGCAATCCCTGCATGCTTCAGAAAAAGAATTGGACTACACCTCCCCGACTGCACTGGATTCAACTCACTCCATTTCGACTGACACTCCAACCAGAACCTCGAATAATGACTTCAATTAAGTTGAGGATTTCAACGTAGATCTTCAATCAAGCAAATCTCATCTAACATGGACTAGACATAACTCATTAGAGACTTTCCCTGTACCAGCATTTTTTTCCACACGGCCCCCACATGACTATCATCGTCCAATTTCAGCAGGAAGTAACCTAGAAGATGCTACAACCCCGTTCCCCATTATTGTTTATTAGGGTAGTGTAAGTCTAGTTAAGAATGACCTTCTTATTGTTTAGAGTTGGGATTGGAAGAAGGTGTTCAAGTTAGACACATTTTCCACATGACTTTAAGACTTAGCTGGAATAGACATAGGATGTGCCATAGCAGATTATTGTATCTTCTTGTATTTCACCTTTATGATTGTTAGTTTGGGATATTTTATACTATTAAGTTTTAATCCTCTTTTAGACTAAAAGGGGAATTGTAGGGAGACACCCTAGCCCTGCCCAATAGTCCTGGGACAGGTACCAGGTGGACCCGGGACTCGCCCATAAGGGCGTGGTGAAGGAAAGCTGGGGTGACATAAGGGAGCTTCTTAAGGGGCTTCAGTTGGGGACCCTGGCCCTTTTTTGTTCTGACCACGATTGCTGGGTTCCTGTAACCTCGCTCTGTCCTGCATTTTGCCCTGGTGTTTTCTTGAATAAAGAGACTTTAATCTATCACAAAACTTAAGTCCAAGTAGATCAAAGAACTCAACCTAAATTCAGGCACACTGAACTTCCTAGAAGAGAAGGTAAGTGGTACTCTTGAATGAAATGATACAGGAGACCACTTTCTGAACACAACACCAGTAGCCCAAACATTGAGATCGACAACTAGTAAATGGGACCTCCTGAAACTGATAAGCTTCTGTAAGGCAAAGGACACAGTCAGCAAGTGAATATGCCTGCCCACAGAGTGGGAAAAGATATCCACCAACCCCACATCTGACAGAGGGCTGATCACCAAAATATACAATGATCTCAAGAAACTAGCCATCAAAACACCAAACAATGCAATTAAAATTTGGAGTGCAGAACTAAATAGAGAAATCTCAACAGAGGAATTCAAAATGGCTGAAAGACACTTGAGAAAGTTCTCAGTGTCCTTAGCCATCATGAAAATGCAACTCAAATCCACTCTGAGATACTACCTAACTCCTGTCAGAATGGCTAAAATCAATTACACAAATGACAATCTGTGCTGGAAAGGATGAAGAGAAAGAGGATCTTTCCTCCATTGCTTCTGGGAGTGCAAACTTGTCTCACCACTTTGCAAATCAGTACGGTGGTTTCTCCTGAAAATGGGAATCAATCTAACTCGAGAAACAGCAATCCCACTCTTGGGCACATACCCAAAGAATGCACAATCATACAATAAGGACATATGTTCAACTATGCTCATAGCAGTATTATTTGTAATAGCCAGAACCTGGAAGCAACCAAGATGCCCTTCAACTGAAGAATGGATAGAGAAAATGTGGTACATTTATACAATGGAGTACTACTCAGCTGAAAGAAACAATGGAATGTTGAAATTCACAGACAAATAGATAGAACTAGAAGAAACCATCCTGAGTGAGGAAACCTAATCATAAAAGGATAAACATGGTATGTACTCACTCATTTTTGATTTTTAGCCATAGAGCAATGTTTTATCACAGTAATAGAAATACAGCTAAGAAAGCTTCAAATCTTTTTGATGCCATTCACCATTACACCCTCACCAGAATCCAGTACTGTGCACTTGGATATCTGGAATTGTGAAATAAATAAACCCATTTTCCTCACGATTAAATAAAAAGACACAGGTATGAATATGTCACAATATATTGTTAAATGGTATAAAAGAAAGGTTATAGAACATAGCAAGCAAGAATTTAAAGGGAGTGGTTAGAGACTGCCATGGCGCAAGAATTTGTGATAAATTTATGATTGTCAATTCAATAAACCAATATACTTGTTGCATTTTGATGCGGTAGTCTCTTGGAAGTTATTATGATTGCATGAGGTCATAAGGCTCAGGACCATGATGGAAGTAGTGGCTTTCTAATTAAATGGAGAAAGAATAGAGTTGGCACATTGAATGTATGTCACTATATGATGTCTGTCAAGGAAGCCACTCATAGTGGGATCCTGGCAGCATGATCTTTGAATTTCTAGTTTCCAGAACTGGAATGTCTCTTGTTTATATTACCCACTTTATGATATCCAGTTACAGCTAAAAGAAAGTGGACCATAGCAGAGAACATGTGACAGGTATGCAGTTTCAAGGACCAGCCTTCAGCAGCTCCAAAATTGAAGGGGAGCCAGGGAGTTGGTAGACTAATCACTCGATTGACTTTTCTATCTGAGGTAGTAAAGCTTACTTCTTTGGGGCTGGTGACTGGGGCAAAATTTAAGTCCTTGGGACAAGTGAAAAGGGTACACGCACACACACACACACACACACACACACACACACACACACACACACACACACCAACCTTTAGAGTCTATCATTTTTCTCATCATCTCTTTATTTTCTTACCTCTTTCCAGATGTATCCCTTCCGTGTTGTTCCTTATTCCTTGTAGCTTATGTACCCCAGCAGAAGCTTTCAAGAAAAATTGCAATGTGATTATATTCTATTTTTTTCCTGAATTTTAGAATTTATTTCGTTTTCATGAATACAGACTTAGGGCACTATAAGCAAACAGATAAATGAGCACCTCTCCTCTACTCAGCCAAATGAATTTTGACATTAATTCACAGAGTTGAAATTTGTCTACAGCAAAGTGGTGATGTAGGCGATTCTTCCATAGCCACTCCAGGTGCTACAGCTATGAGATGGGGCTGTGAGCCTCAAACTGATTTTTACATCATTTCTGAAGCTTTCACATGGTAATGGATGCCTTGTTAAGGCAGGAGCTGAGTAAAACTGTCTTCTACTTCGGCAATCCAGGCCGCCAGCATTCATAACTGTCATTATAAAAATGCAATTATTTTCAGAGTCATCTGATGCAAGGGACCAATGTGCCAGACCAAGTTCTGCAGTGGAGGTTCTGAATACCAAACACCCAGAAGCAGCCCGGCCTCCATCTGCCAGCCCAGGTAGGCCAGGAACTGTTTCCGGTTCCAGTTCATCGTTGCTGCTCAGAGTCATCTGACGCAAGTGACCTGTGTGCAGTACAGAGTTCGGCAGTGGGATCTGATATCCCAAGGCCCCGTAACAGCTCTGCCTCCAACTTCCAGCCCAGTGGGACCTGGCATGCCTGAACACTGTTGACACCCACCCAGGTAACAGTGACACCTCCATCCATGAGAAAAGGACCAACATCAGAGTATTGGATCTGTTTGCATCTATTAGAAGGGAACCATGGTCCCACACCCACCAGGAGAACAAGAAACACTTGCTACACCCACCAGAAAAAAGGATGAGAAGAGGACAAGGTAAAAGCACATCCAACAACAAAAAACCCAATATGACACCACCGGAGACTAGGAACCATACACCAGTAAGACCTCAACATCATGATGCAGATGAACCAGAAGAAAATGACCTTAAAAACATCTTCAGGAAAATGATAGAGGACCTCAAATAAGACCTCAAAGAGGACATGAGAAAACTCCTTACAGAAATTGAAGACAAAACAAACTCAAAAATACAAGATATCAACAAATCTCTCAAGGAAACAGTTCAAGACCTAAAAACTAAAATAGACACAATAAAGAAAGCACAATCTGGGGGAACGCTGGAAATAGAAAAGCTGGGTAAATGACCAGGAACTACATATGTAAGCATAACCAACAGAATACAAGAGATGGAAGAGAAAATCTCAGGAGTTGAAGACACACTAGCAGAAATAGTTTCATCAACCAAAGAAAATCTTAAGTCCAACAAATCCCAAACACAAAATACCCAGGAAATATGGGATACCGTAGAGGGACCAAACCTAAGAATAATAGGTACAGAAGAAGGTGAAGAAATACAACTCAAAGGCACAGAAAACATATTCAACAAAATCTTAGAAGTAAACTTTCCCAACCTAAAGAAAGATATGCCAATGAAAATACAAGAAGCCCACAGAATTCCAAATAGACTGAACCAAAAAAAAAGGTCACCTCGCCATATATTAATCAAAACACCAAGCATAATCAACAAAGAGGATATATTAAGAGCAGCAAACGAAAAAGGTCAAGTAACCTGTAAAGGCAAACGAATCAGAATCACACCTAACTTTCCTTGGAAACTCTGAAAGCCAGAAGGTCTTGGATCAATTTCTACCTACACTAAGAGACAATGGATGCCAGCCCACACTACTATACCTAGCAAAGCTTTCAATCATTATAGATGGAGAAAACAAGATATTCCATGACAAAACCAGATTGAAGCAATACATATCCACCAATCCAGCCATACAGAAAGTACTGGAAGGTAAACTGCAACCCAGGGAAGTTAACTACAAGCAGAAAAACATAGGCAATAGATAATCCCAACTTACCAACAGTCAAAAGAAAAAAGGGATAGAATCCCACACATAATCTTGCCACCATCACCAAATCAAAAACAAACAATAATGAACAATAATCAATGGTCATTAATGTCCATCAACATTAATGGTCTTAACTCCCATATAAAAGACACAGAAAAACAGAATGGATAAGAAGACAGAATCCTTCTTTCTGCTGCATACAAGAAACTCACCTCAACCTCAAAGATAGATGGTACCTAAGAATTAAAGGTTGGGGAAAGATCTTCCAATCAAATGGACACAAGAAACAAGTGGGGGTAGCAATCCTAATATCCAATAAATTGGACTTTAGACTAAAATCAGTCAAAAGAGATGAAGAAGGTCATTTCCTCCTCATCAAAGGAGAAATGCATCAGGATGAAGTCTCAATTCTGAACATTTATGCCTCATATACAAAGGCATCCACCTTTGTAAAAGAAACTTTACTAAAACTCAAATCACACATAAAACCACACACACATATAGTGGGAGATTTCAACACCCCACTCTCACCACTGGACAGGAACACCAGACAGAAACTTAACAAAGAAACAAAAGAACTAATAGAAGTTATGGTGCAATTGGACTTAACAGATATCTATAGAACATTCCACCCAAATACAAAACAATTTACCTTCTTCTCAGCGCCACACGGAACCTTTTCTAAAATCGACCACATACTTGGCAACATAGCAAACCTCAACAAGTAAAAAAAAATTGAAATAACCACCTCTGTCTTATCAGACCACCATGCTTTAAAATTAGAATTCAACAACAACAAGAACTACAGAAAACATACAAACTCATGGAAATTAAGTAACACCCAATCCCACAATTCATGGGATCAGGGAGAAATAAAAAAAGAAATTAAAGTTTTCCTAGAATTCAATGAGAATGTGGACACAACATATCCAAACCTATGGGATACTCTGAAAGCAGTGCTAAGAAAAAAGTTCATAGCGCTAAATGCCCACATGAAGAAATAGGAGAATGATCACACTAGAGAATTAACAGCACAACTGAAAGCTTTAGAAATCAAAGAAGCCAATACACCCCGGAGGAGCAGACACCAGGAAATAATCAAATTGAGGGCTGATATCAAGAAAATGGAAACTAGGAGAACAATACAAAGAATCAATATAACAAAAAGTTGGTTCTTCGAGAAAATCAACAAGATAGACAAACCTGTATCCAAATTTACCAAACAATAAAGAGTGAACATGCAAATTAGTAAAATCAGGAATGAAAAGGGGGTCATAACAACAGACACAGAGGAAATCCAGAGAATCATCAGGTCATACATTGAAAACCTATATTTCTCAAAATTTGAAAATCTAAAGGAAATGGATAATTTTCTGGACAGATTTCACTTTCCAAAATTAAATCAAGAACAGATAAACAACTTAAAAAGACCTATAAACTCTAATTAAATTGAAGCAGTCATTAGAAGTCTCCCAAACAAAAAAAGCCCAGGGCAAGATGCCTTCAGTGCAGAATTCTACCAGAAATTCAAAGTAGAGCTAATACCAATTCTCCTCAAAGTATTCCACACAATAGAAGCAGAAGAGTCATTACCAAATTCTTTTTATGAGGACACAATAACCTTGATACCCAAGCCACACAAAGACACAACTACGAAAGAGAACTACAGACCAATATCCCTCATGAACATTGATGCAAAAATTATCAATAAAAAATTGGCAAATCAAATCCAAGAACACATCAGAGAAATCATCCATCCCAATCAAGTAGGATTCATCCCAGGGATGCAAGGAAGGTTCAACATATGAAAATCTATCAATGTAATCCACCATATAAACAGACTGAGAAAAAAAATCACATGATCATCTCACTAGACGCCGAAAAAGCCTTTGACAAAATCCAGCACCTGTTCATGATAAAGGTCCTGGAGAAATCAGAGATAACAGGTACATACTTCAACATAATAAAAGTAATATACAGCAAGCCAACAGCCAACATCAAATTAAATGGAGAGAAACTCAATGATATTCCTCGAAAATCGGGTACAAGACAAGCTTGTCCACTCTCTCCATACCTCTTCAATATTGTCCTTGATGTTCTAGCTAGAGCAATAAGACAACAAAAGGAGAACAAGGGAATAGAAATCGGAAAGGAAGAAGTCAAACTCTCACTATTTGCAGAAGATATGATAGTCTACATAAGTGAACCGAAAAACTCAACCAGGGAACTCCTACAGTTGATAAACACCTTCAGCAAAGTGGCAGGATACAAGATTAACTCAAAAAAATCTGAAGCCCTATGATATACGGATGACACATTGGTGGAGAAAGAAATCAGAGTAGCATCACCCTTTACAATTGCCACAAACAACATAAAATACCTTGGAGTAACTAACCAAAAAAGTGATAGTCCTGTACTGTAAGAATTTTGAGTCTCTAAAGAAAGAAATTAAAGAAGATACCCAAAAATGGAAAGATCTCTCATGCTCTTGGATAGGCGGGATCAACATATTAAAAATGGCAATCTTGCCAAAAGCAATCTACAGATTCAATGCATTCCCCATCAAAATCCCAACACAATTCTTCACTGATCTTGAAAGAACAATTCTCAACTTTATATGGAAAAACAAAAGACCCAGGATAGCCTAAACAATCCTGTACAATAGAGGAACTTCTGGAGGCATCACCATCCCTAACTTTAAAGTTCTATTACAGAGCTATAGTCCTGAATACAGCTTGGTGTTGGAACAAAAACAGACAGGTAGACCAATGGAATAGAGTTGAAAACCCTGAAATTAACCCACACACCTATGAACACCTGATTTTTGACAAACAATCCAAATTTATACCATGGAACAAAGAGAACTTCTTCCACAAATGGTGCTGGCATAACTGGATGAAAACATGTAGAAGACTACAGATAGACCCAAGCCTTGCACAAAACTTAAGTCAAAATGGATCAAAGACCTCAACATAAACCCAGCCACACTGAACCTACTAGAAGATAAAGTGGGAAATACCCTTGAATTAATCGATACAGGAGACTGCTTCCTGAACATAACACCAGTAGCTCAGACACTGAGATCAACAATTAATAAGTGGGACCTCCTGAAACTGAGAAGCTTCTGTAAGGCAAAGGACATAGCCAGCAAGACAAAAGGACAGCCCACAGACTGGGAAAAGATATTCACCAATCCCATATCTGACAGAGGGCTGATCTCCAAAATATCCAAAAAGTCAAGAAGGTATTCTCCAAAACACAAAACAACCCAATTAAATAATGGGGTATAGAACTAAATAGACAATTATCAATAGAAGAATCTAAAATGGCTGAAAGACACATAAGAATGTGTTTAACATCCTTAGCCATCAGGGAAATCCAAATCAAATCAACTCTGAGATACCATCTTACTCCTGTCAGAATGGCTAAAATCAAAACCACTAATGATAATTTATGCTGGAGAGGATGTGGAGAAAGAGGAACACTCCTCCACTGCTGGTGGGAGTGCCAACTTGTACAGCCACTTTGGAAATCAGTATGGCGACTCCTCAAGAAAATGGGAATCAGTCTACCACAAGATCCAGCAATTTTACTCCTAGCATATACCCAAAAGAAGCACATTCATATAACAAGGACATATGTTCAACCATGTTCATGGCAGCATTATTTGTAATAGCCAGAAACTGGAAGCAGCCTAGATGCCCCTCAACTGGAAGAATGGATACAGAAAATGTGGTACTTTTACACAATGGAGAACTACTCAGCAGAAAAAAACAATAGAATCTTGAAATTTGCAGGAAAATGGATGGAACTCGATGAAACCATTCTGAGTGAGGTAACCCAATCACAAAAAGGCAAACATGATATGTACCCATTCATATGTTGACCTGATTTATGATACATAGTAGTGACGGTGCTTTATCAGAGCTGTTTTTAATGATGTTGCTCAGAATGGTTTCCTTCCAGATGATGATTGAGAAGCTAATTAAAAAAAAATGGTGCCAGGTTCCACAACAGTATCAGAACTGTGCTGTTTTTCTGGGATTTTGGTTTACTTTTATTTTTATGGAGAGTTCTAGATTTCTCTACAATTTTGTTCAAATGACTGCAGAACCTGGAAAAGCTGTTGTTGCTAATGATGCATAGCATACATAATGCCATTATTTGTCTCTCTCTATATATATATATAATTTTAATTTTTGGAAACTTTAGCTGTGCTGTTAACTTTGGAAAAACGTATCCCAGTTTACCATGTTGAGTTGTCATTGTAGAAAAATTAACAGCCATATTGGTCTAGAAATGTTGAACTTAATTTTTTTCCATTTGTACAGGGGTAACGCAGAAGAGCCAACCTCAGGAGTAGGAAAACAGAGGATCTTGTCCTGCCCCTCCTCACCAATTGCAACAACATGGAGAACATGCCCTGCTCCTCACTTGGGCAAAACAGTAGAGCTGGCCCTGGTACTGTGAGGGTGTGAGAGCAGGAGAACTCTCCTTCTCCTTGTGTGTGACATTGGTTGAGCTAGCCAGAGCAGTGCTGGAGAGCTCACCTGGGTGATGATGATGAGAGAAAGCTGGTATGCTGACCAACCCAGCTGCCATCCAGGCCCAGAACCACAACTACCACCCAAACACCCAACTCACCTATGAAATGCTGGGGCATGTGAAGGAGACATTCAGATGCAAAGCCCCTGGTTCTCCAAGACACAAGGTAACAATAGGCTTTCCAAGAAGAGTCCCAATTAGGGCCCAGTACTGAGGGTGTAGCAGTAGCCAGAAGCCTCAATCCAGACCAGTGAGTGACTATGAAATAAATACTAACAAGTAAAGATATATGGACTAAAGGTAATACCGTGTGACTCATTGGCCCACAGTACAGCTTCCATGGAGGTTTTTTTTCCTTTGGTTTGGGGGATTTAGTTTTACTTTTAAATTTTGTTTTGTGGGGGGGTTGCAAGGACAGAAGGTTGAAGCAAGGGGATGGAGAGATGAGTGGGATGGGGTTGCATGATGCAAAATCCACAAAGAATCAATGAAAAGTGTTCTTTTAGTTGAATTATTTTGTTCACAGTGCTCCTACAACTCACATCCTCTACAGCAGAGAAGTGACAGTGCTCTCCCCACGTGGAATCCCACAGTAACAGGAAGTGATGATTCCCCATTATCAGGCACAATATCACCTGGGATACACTAAAATAATGTTTGCTAATCCTAACTGCCATACGGTGTCACAAGAGCAGGTGTCCTGTGAGCACAAAGTCAAGCTCTTCTGAGCTGATTTGCATATTGAGATATTACCCACAGTGTAGATTCTTCAAACCATCTTTAAAGACAGCTTGCCAGTGCCCAAGAAGCGGGCTCTATTTCAGATCTCAGAGATGGGGTCACGAACTCTCCTGCTGTGAGAGGATGCACTTCTGGGAGTATCCAATGTGGCCACCATTGTTTTTTATGCTTTGGTGTCTTGATCATTGAAATTATAGCATTTCATTAGTTTTAATTTTCTCTTTTATTTTTAGCACCTTAGAATGTAGCTCATGACTGCTGTTACAGATTCCTCATGCATGATAGTTTTATGGTCTGCTTTCAGGATATCTGTGTCAATAATATGTGTTTATCATTCCAGGTTCCAATGGGGACATTGTGTTGACCCAGTCTCCAACTTCTTTGACCATGTCTCTAGGGCAAAGTGTCACCATCTCCTGCAAGACCAGCCAGAGACAGTGTCTCTATAGGACCTATTCATCGTATGCACTGGTATCAACAGAAACCAGGACAGCCCCCCAGACTCCTCATCTATGGAGCATCCAACAGAGCCTCTGGGATCTCAGCCAGGTTCAGTGGCAGTGGGTCTGGGACAGACTTCACTCTCACCATTCACCCTGTAGAGGCTGATGATGCTTCAGCCTATTTCTGTCAGCAGAGTAGGGACTTTCCTCCCACAGTGTTGTAGGCTAAACAGAAACCTCCTAAAGTTGCTATGCACTGAGGCTCAGTCTCTGAGCTGTGTATTTCCACAGTACATCTCAGCCATAGAACTGAAGTTTTGTTTCCACACAGGAGGAAGTTGTGAAACAGAAAATTTTTAGTCTGTTATTTGTGTTTGTCCCATTCTGTATGCTTTTTAATTTAACAATTTGGTTGCTAAATATCAAGACCATTCTGGTCTAGTTCCAAAGCATTTCTATAGTCAATAGATTAAACTTACAAAAGAAAAACTTTTTCTGTGTTATTCAAAATAACAAGAGCTTTGAACATTGAAGGCTGTCTGTTGTCTTACAGACATAAGCTGACATTGTGACCCTAACGTGTTTTCACTTCCATGTGCTTGGGATAACAACAATCCCTTTTCAGTAGATCACAAATGTGAGGCTGCGGCATCTGGTTTTACTGCCTTGATTATCATCTGCATCTCTGTGTCCATCACCAACATGTCCAATCTCAGTCTTAGATCTGTGATTTTCTCCATGACCAATAGTCGTGTTGTTTTTTTATAATATCTTACACATGGTTATTCACGCTCTCTTTTTGTTTGCTTTCCTTTATTGTCCCATTATCACTATTTTGGGGGTGGGGGAATTAAGTTCTCACTGTATAACCAGCACTGACCTTGAAATCCCTATCTAGTGCCCACTGACCCTCAATCTGCATCCCGCCATCCTCTTCCCCTGACTGCTGGATCACGACACCATGCCCAGATCCATTTCATTACCACTGCATGTGCATGAACTCTTGAGAATCACAGCCATGGTCATGGAAGACTCACTTTCCAGACACTTCTTCTCCATTAGACTGCTTTGTGCTGTTGAATCCTCCCCATGTGGAGCAGGAATGCTCATTAGAATAATCCTTGGCAAAATTTCTCAGATGCACATTTCCTGAGGTTTTCAAGATTACAATACTATATTGTAACTCTTTTGCTTTAGTTTCCTATTGCTGCACAACAGCTACTGCAAACTCAGTGACTTGAGACCCCAGCACCTGTGATCTAGGCAGGTTATGTCTGGATCCTCTCCTCAGGCTCTCATAGGTTATAGTCAAGGAATTGTCAGGGCTGCATTCTCATCTGTGTACTCAAAGAATCTCCTTCCCAGCTCAGTCAACATGTTTACACAAGCACTGTGTGGCTGGGTCTGCTGCACCTTTACTAACCGTGGGTTAGAGGCTTCTCTAATTTCCTGCAGGCATTGAGAGTTCTCTGACATCTGGAATTTCAGTTATCACATCAGCAATGGATTCACAGCAGAGAAAATAGCTCTTCTTTAATGGATTTGATCTAATTAAGTCAAGCATACCCAGGTAGGTCAATCTCTGCTTAAATGAACCTGAATACTCAGAATTTGTATCTTTATTACATCTACAAAATTCACAACGGCCAGATGCAGTTGGTGATCTAGACTTTACCTGAAACTCCTGAAAATATTGTCACCTAGAGGTAACACTCTGTGATCTGTGGCTGTTTCATTCAAACTCCTGTATGTCACTGCAGAAGAGCAACCTATTTTTATGTGTCTTTGGCAATGAGGAAGGCAAGGAAGTGTGCTGGGTGCTGAGTGGTACCCTGAATTCTACATCTGCTCTGAGTCATCACATCTATTCTCACTGATGTGTACCTGAGCCATGTCACAGGAGCAGCAGGTGGCAATTGAGCTTCAGAAGATTGGCCCACCAGGCATCAAAGCACTGATGGGAGAACCTTGGACAGGCAAGGCACCAAGGGCTTCACCTCCAGAATGTCTCTTGCTACTGAGGTTCCTTTATCTGTTTTCTTCTGATATTTTTCTCTGGTATCAGCAATGGTGTTAATGGACATGGGAGAATCCACACAGCCTTTAATGAAGTGTGATTATCTCATGGAAATTTCACATTCTACTGGATAGTTTTACCTGTGGATTATTATGAAGATGATTTCTTGTTAAACTGACTGTTTAACTAGAGTAATGATTTTATACAATAATAGTGTTAGTTTAAGTAGAATTTTGATGATTAAGGGTTTTTAACAATATAGTAAGGGACTATGATAGAGGTTAGTTTAGTGGGAAAATTAATATAGATAAAGGTAGGAATAGTGTTGTCCCATCCCTGATAAAGCAAGGGCTGCAAAGGGTGGAAAATAGGAACATTGAAATGTCATGCACCCTGGACTTATGAGATTCTCTTATGGACCATATAGAATGTGGTTTACTTTAATGATTATGGAAAACAATTGTGTCCCAGAAACTAGGCTTGCTCAATTTCTTTTAATCTTAAAGTTGGGTGATGTGTTTGCATGTTTTGTTGTGCATCATAGCTAAAACAAAGCCTCAAATAATGACGTAAGGTTCGGTTAATGGCTTTGAAGTAGAAAGTCTAGGAAAACAATTTAAAGTTTAGAAAGGCACAGTTTTACTAGTTGAGTGAGGAACTCATTGAAGCCACTGATCAAAAACAGTGACAGAATGGCTATTGCTGGATTGCTAGGATGGGTTGGTGATCAGAAGTGATGGTTAAATCCTTGTCATTTCTGTACTCTGCTTCCTGATATAAAAAAATAAAAAATAAAAAACACTGGTGAATGGGCATACCTGAGGATTTAAAGTAGCGCTGATTGATTGTCTTTCATATATGAAAGTTTAGATTTGTGATTCTTTAAAGACTTTGTATAAGGTTACCTTTTGAGATAAATAACGAAGTGATGTATCCTTTCCTTGTAACTGGAAAATGCAGACTGCCAGTAAAAGAACTACCTGAGAAAAATACTTTGCTTGTGTACACTCTGTTAATCTACAGAGTGCCTGGACAAGAATTTTTGGGAATAACTTGTTTTCCACCTGTAATGCACAGAATATTTAATCATGTTAGGGAAATGAGAAACATGTTGTTTTTCACTTGTCTTCATTGTAATCTTCACTTAAAAAATAGAACATAACCAGAGTGTGCCACAGTTGCCATCACAGCAGCCACCATCACTATGAACAGAGTCAGGGAGGCTTGCACTGACATGAAGCACGAATATGACCAATGATTTAACCGCTGGTTTGCAGATAAGTTCCTCAAAGGTGCCAACTCCAAGGATACGTGCACTGACCTCTTCAGACGTTACCAACTATGTGTCAAGAAGGCAATAAAGGAGAAAGAGATTCCTATAGCTGGATTGGAGTTCATGCGCCATGGCAAAGAAAATTCCTCTTGGCCTGTCTGTCACTTGGAAGATATAAGTAAATTGGGAGATCTGGAGATTTTGTCAGTTAAGGCTGTGAAGCTAGCCAAGGGATTTGAGGAGTTTAAGAGGAGAGTTTTGTTTCTTCCTTTTTGGTATTCTCTTCTCATTTCTAAAAGAACAGCTGTCAATCTTGCTTTGAGACATTTACTTTTGCAGGCATCTTGCAGGAAATCGTATGATACATGGAAAAGCTTCTAGAGGATTTGGTTACAGCATGTGGTTTAGAATAATTTATACTAGTCCTTTGATGTAATTATTAATAAACTGATCATGATCAAGGTGTCTGCAGAGGTACTACATGGTCGTCATTGTTCATGAGCACACTTGGTCAGGAACTCTTTTTCCTCTCAGGGAGCTGATGCTTTGAGAAAGGATCTGGAAACAACAGCTTCAATCACTGCTTGAGAACATGATTCGATTTTTTTATTTTATTAGTTCAATTTAGGAACAAGCTTGCTTCAGATGTAAATCCCTTCTCCCTCTCCTTCCCATTCCCCCAACATCCCACCTGCCTCTAGCCATCTGCCCTCCACTCCCCAGGCAGTGTAAGGCCCTCAAAAGGAGCTCTCCTAAGTCTACCACATCATCCGGGGCCAGGCCTAGGCTCATCCCCATGTGTCCAGGTCAAGAGATCCCTTCACATGGGATGGGCTCTCAAAATCCCTTCTTTTTTTTTAAATCCTTACATATTTAATATGCCATACCATGGAGGGGTTGGGGGCAGCCCTCCTGCTCTCATGCCTACAGGCCTGGTTCATATGAGCCCCATCAACAGGATCAGCTCCAGTGTGCTGCCCTGGTGAGATGCCATGCTACTCTCCTAGGTGCTGCTGCTGCTGCTGGGCAGGGCCAGTTCTCCCACTCGTGTGGTCCTGGAGCCAGCTCTCTCACCTGCCACAGCTGGCAAGCAGTGCTTATCCTTTCCCAAGCGGATGAGGATGTGGGATCATTCCTCCTGTTCTCATGACCCCAAGCCTGCTCACCTGAACCCCATCAACATGGTCAGCCCTATTGGGCTGCCCAGGTGCATTGCAGGGCCTTCTCTCCCAAGTGTGGCTTGCTGGTGGGGGACAGTACCAATTCTCCTACTTTCATGACTTCAGGGCTAGTTCTCTCACCTGCCACAGGCAGCCAAGGGCAGGGGAGAGGGCATGTCATCTCTCCCTCTTCCCCTCCACCATATGGTAGATGAAGGGTGGGGCCAGATCTCCCACAAGGACTGGAGTCTACTCGATTATGATGCCCTGGCTAGGTGCAGGGCCCATTCTCCTGTGCACTGCAGTTTCCACTGTCGTGACCCTGGGACATACTTTTCCAGTCTGCTGTACGTGGCAAAGGGTGAGGGGCCAGGAGTAAGAGAGGTATCTCTCGCTTGTCCGTGCCACTGAGTGACAGACTGTGAGGCTAGTTCTCCCACTCTGCATACTCAGGGTCTGCTCACCCGCACCCCTGCCAGCAGGGGCAGCTCTAGTTTGCATCCCTGGGGAGGTAGAGGGCCAGCACTCCAGAGTGGTGCAGTTGGTGAGGGGCAGGGGCAACTGTGTGCAGCTCCATCCTCACTGCTTTTGGTTGTAACAGGAGCCAAGCACATCAGCACAGACCAAAGCTGCAGAAGGGCTGTGAACCCAGACATGGCCCCTGGCAGCAGCCCAGGCCCTGATGACACCATGGCCCCAGGTGGCAATGCAGGTCACTTAGAATGGAATTAACCCAATGTCATTGTGTCCCTTGAAACCCCACATGGTCCAGGTGTGGGCCCAGATCCAAGACATTCTTATTGCCTTCTATGGTGACAGAAGCCTTGGATATCAGTGCAGGTCCTGTCCTTGTCAGGGCAGCAGATCCAGACATGCTCTGGCTGCAGCTCAGACCTGTACAATGCCCTGGGTGCAGCAGGTGTTATTCAGGTCTGTATGGGCCCAGCAGCAGCATAGCCCTTGGCACCGAGAAGGCCACAGCTGCAGACCCAGATCTTGGGAATCAGCGTGGCCTTTGGTGGCAACACAGGTATCAGCAGAGACTCAGGCTGTAGGACCATGCACACAGACATGGCCTACTTCTGCAGTTCATGACTGGATGACACCATGGCCCCTGGTGTCAGTATAAGCCACCCAAGTCAATATGGTCCCTATGACAGCTTGATCCTCAAAAACCAACATGTTCTCAGACATTAGCACAGACTCAGGCTGTAGGACCATGGAGCCAAACATGTCCTACTTCTGCAGTTCATGAGTGGATGACAACATGGGAGCCACAGACATCAACACAGACCCTCTCAGTTGCATTAGGGTCATGGACCAAGTCATGGCCCTTGGAAGCAGCCCATATCTGGCCATATCTCACCCATATCTCACCCATTCCTCACTTCTTTTGCCCCTTCAACTTTGTCTCTCTCTCCAGCACATTTATCATTCCTGCTGCTCTCTCTCCCATTTTGATACCCTGCACTGACTCACCACAAGGATACTCCAAGTCTAGAGACCTGGGGTAGAGCTGTTCTTGTCCCACAGAGTCCATCAAACCTAAAATTAACCTTTTTAAAATGTCTTTACCTTTATTTTATGTGTATGAGTAACCTGTCTGTGTGTCCATGCATATCAGTCATTACAACTTTAGTGAAAAATGCACTAGTCAATGACAACAGAATTTTAAGTTAGATGTGAGAGTTAATTTAATTTCATATTCTTTACTCATATATTTTTAAATTCTACAAGATATCATTTTTATTAAGTAAAAATATATTTGAGAAGATGTCTTCAGTGAAAAAATAAACAGTGACAGGAACTGATTTTTATATGCCTAAACCCATATTCCAAAGAAACTAATAGAAATGGTAAGGACTGAATGCTTGAAAGCCAACATCAAGTACAAAGACAGCCACCACACGCGTGAATGCTTACCTGGAACTAACAACACTTGGTCAGAATCCTGCATTCCTGCAGGGCATTGGTGGTGCACGCCTTTACTGCCAGCACTCGAAAGGCAGTGACAGGCAGATCACTGTGAGTTCCATACCAGCCTGGTCTGCAGAGCAAGTGCCAGGATATGCTTCAAAGCTACACATAGAAACCCTGTCTCAAAAAACAAAACAAAACAAAACAAAACAAAACAAAAGAATCCTGCATTACTGTCAGTAACACCCAGCTTTTCTGGCTCAACCTGGTGTGTAGAGAGAGTGTCAGATGTCCTGACATTGTCCTCGATGTGAAATACAAGGGGCTGGTAACACTGGGTTTGTGGCTCTCTGGATACTGCCCATCAGGTCCACACAGTGCCACAATGCTAAACACAAACTCTAGATTTGCAGGGTCATTAGCTTTTTTTGTAACAAGCATTTCCCTTCCCCACATCACCTGCAATGGAGGCACTGACAAGGACTCTTTTAGGTTTAAGTTATATTCAATGTGAGGGAATGACCTAAGTCTCAGGTTCCAGGTATTTGATGCACAAAAGGTTTTCAGATCCTGATATTCAGTATTATTACAACTCATGGGGCTGAGTGAAGCCCATGGCTTCCCTCTCAAGGACTGAGCTCATTGCAGCTTGACTGTGTCCAGAAAGCCCATGTGGTAAAACGTTGGTCTTCAGGATGTTGTCTTGATTGATGATGGGACATGTATAAATATAGGGCCAGTGGGAAGGTTTGAGGTCACTAGCACTAATCATGGGGAGACTGTGTGTCTGTGATCTCCTCTTCTTCCCTGGCCACAAGATGCTCAGATTTGCTTCACACACTCCTGTCCTGATGTACTGCCTCACCACAGACTCACACAGGACCTTCCTCTCACAGAGCAGAACATCCCAAGCTGAGCCAATGTTAAGCCCATTATATACTTTTCTTCCAGTGATGGAAAAAGTGATGGACACATAGTACTTCACACTTTCAATGCAATTCAGAGTAAGAGTTGCTGAAGGCATTGCATGACTAATACTTGAGAACACACACTCAGTTGATGTTAGTGAGAAAGAATTTCAGCCTTGCTTTTCTAGTTCTGTAGAGAAAGTCACTGGGATAGTGATATGGATTGTGTTCTTGTATCACATTGGTACCACAGCTCCCATCACTTTCCCTATCTATTATCTTCATTTTTCTATGTCCCAATGATTTCATTATAGGGGTCTTTGACCTCCTTGTTTAAATTGGTTCCTGGGTATTTTATTTGTTTTGAAGTTGTGAATGGAATTTTCTTGACTTAAGTTTTAGTAAGCTTGTTACTATTACACAGAAAAGCTGCTGCTATTGTATGCTGACTTCATATCTTGCTCTTTGTTGAAAGTATTTTCAGGTTAAAAAGTTTTCTGGTGGGGTTTTGAGAGTTTTTTTAAGTTTAAGAACATATTAGGCATAAATGCTTGTAATTTGAGTCCTTCACTTACTATTGATATCCCTTTTATTTCTTTCCCTTCCCTTTTTATTCTCAGTGAGACTTTGAGCATTACACAGAATAAGAGTGAGAGAGTAAGTCCACAAACTTTTCTCCCTCCAAAGATTTGAGAAATAACACTCACAGTTTGTCCACTTAATTTAGTTATGGTGATAGTTTGTCATTTGTATTCTTTACTGTTTTCACGAATGATCCTTCTGTTTGTTGTCCCTCTAGTGACTTTATCATCACTCTAGATGACTTTCTGCACTGACTGAGATGACCATGAGATTTCTGTTCTGAAGAAGTTTGTGTTGAGTTGAGGTTATTGCTTTCTTCTTTTTCAATACAGGGTTTCTCTGTGTATCTTTTCCTGTCCTGGAACTCACTCTGTAGACAATGCTTATCTTGAACTCCCTGAGATACCTCTGCCTCTCCCTCCCAAGTGCTGGGATTAAAGGCATAGTCACACTGTCCTGTGTTATTATTATTATTATTATTTTGGTTTTTTGAGACAGGGTTTCTCTGTGGCTTTGGAGGCTGTCCAGGAAATAGCTCTTGTAGATCAGGCCTGTCTCGAACTCACAGAGATCCACATGCCTCTGCCTCCCGAGTGCTGGGATTAAAGGCGTGTGCCACCACCACCTGGCTCTGTGTTCTGTTTTTGAACCAAGCTTTCATCCCTGAATTGAAACCATCTTGGTCATAGTATACCCTCCTATTCATTTGTTCTTAGAATTTGCTTGCAGGGTTTTTTTGAGGGAAAAATATTAAATTCAGGGAAATTGCTCTCTTTCTTATTTTTCCCTGTGTCTTTGTGTTGTCATCTGGGTAATGCTGGCTTCATAGTGTGAGAAAATAGACTAAGCCTGGCCCTTCTTAGTCCCTCTACTATAGAAGCTTGAAAATGTATATCCCATTGGCCCTTTAATAGTTTTTTTGGGAAATGGCCTCCCTGACTACAGGGTCTGCTTCCCCTTCACAAAGAACTAGTGAGATGGACCACAGGATACAAGGTTATCAGTATAAGACTCAGCAGCCTGGAACCAACTCATTTTCCTGTACTTACATTTGTCTGATCTAGGACTAACACCAACTTTTCCTAGGTTATATCCACTAACAGGGTAATATTTTGGAATGTTTCATTATATTGGTCAGGGTAAACTGAAAAATCTCCCAAAGTCAGATTTAATCTGGTTTAAGTTTGCAAGGAAAGGTGATTTGAATTCTGAAGGGCAAAGTTGCCTCAATATTTCACTTAAGGGGAAAGTAAAGGAGTCTGGACACTACTTGATGGTTGTTAATTAAGAGAGAAACTATCTATTGTTTCATCAAGAGGCATTGATCCTGCACAGATGCAGTATTAGTGGTGGCTAGAAGGGTAGATTCCACATAACAGTGTCCACAGATTTTTCAATATTCCCATAAATCAAAAAATTATTTGCCTATAGGAGATCTCAGATCATTTCCAGCCTCATGTCTGGATGAGACTGTTTGGATTATATTATTAAGTTTACTATTTCTCTTAGGAGGCCATTTTCTCTTTTCCAGCTTATAGCTACAGTAAAGTTACAGTACAGGGAAACACTAAGACCTTCTCCTTTAGGGTTGGAGGATGGAAGGAGTTCTAATATCTCAGTGCTCTAGAGATGTCCAAGCTGATGAGGGCTCGTTGCCCATCTGAAAAGAGAAGGTACCCATGTTCCTCCGAAATCCCATGTTTAGAAAGTTCCCTGATGACACCCTGCCTCAAACAAGGTGGAATTTGGGGACCAACCCCTGATGTTGCCTTCTGTCCTCCATGTGCACTCTGTGTCACAGACACACCCACTCATGTATTTCATACACCATACATAAAAGGAGAAGAAATTAAGGAAGGAAGAAAGAAAAGGAAAGGGTAGGGGGACTTCACCCACATATATCGAAGTTGTTAAAATGATGAATATTGTATAAAGACAAAATCAATCAATAAATCTTATATTAAAGACTTAATTTGGGGACAGACACAGAGACAGAGACATTGGAACTGAAGTAGAAAAATAATTGCAGCACAGCCTTATGTTTCTAAGTAACAGTAGCAGGCTGTTTGTGAGTGCAAACAAGCAAAAACAATTGGAGAATAAAAACACCAGGGTGAGAATGTAATCCTGAATCTGAAGAAATTACTGACAACCTTAACTACTCAAAGCTCTTTTCAGCTTAAATGACAAACAACAAAACTTCCATTAAACTTACCATTGTCCTAACGCAAAAGAGTCACTAAAAATGGCAAATCAGAGGTGAATAACTGCCTTGGCAGTTGAAAGCACTTCTTGCTCTGCAGTTTGGTTTCCTGCACCCACATCAAGTAGCTCAAAATCTCCCGAAACTCCAGCTCCCCGGGATCTGATATCCTCTTCTGACTGATAGGGACACTTACTCAAGCATATACAAACACCCCACCCCCATTAAAAATAAAAAATTATTATAAACAGAAATGATAGGGTTAGACTGGCAAGACTGCTCAGCTTGTATTTGGAAAGGTGCTTACAGCGAAGACCGATGATCCTGAGTTTGATTCCCAGACCTCACATGGTGGAAAGAATGAACTAACTCACACAGATTATTCTCTCTCTCTCTCTCTCTCTCTCTCTCTCTCTCTCTCTCTCTCTCTCTCTCTCTCTCACACACACACACACACACACACACACACACACACACACACACATACACAATGTTTTTGGATAACTTTTTCCCCAGGGAAGTAATTTGTATTTATTATCTCTTAAAAACACATAAAAAACAGCAAATTTTAAGTGTCAGGAAAGTCAAAGGAGGAATACAGAACATGGGGGAGAAGAGCCAGAGATGTGATCAGGGAGATAGGGCCGAAGAAGGGAAAAATTATGGAAAGATAAGTATGTGTCAATAAAAATTTAAATAAATAAATAAATAATAATTAAGACACAATCTCAAAAGTCTATATCTTGTTAGAAAGTCATATATAGGATAAGACAAACATGCAAATCAGTTTATAAAAGCTTGCTTCATTGTTTAAGATCTTTCTTGCTGGGCTTTGCTAGCGCTCGCCTTTAATCCCAGCACTCGGGAGGCAGAGGCAGGCAGATCTCTGTGAGTTCAAGGCCAGCCTGGTCTCTAGAGCAAGTGCCAGGATAGGCTCCAAAGGTACACAGAGAAACCCTGTCTTAAAAAACAAAAAAAAGATCTTTCTCCAAACAAGCCTAGAGCTGTGTACTGAGTCAGCTCAGATATTGAGCCTCAGTGAGCATCAACACTAGGATGTTTCTGTTTATCCTTGGAGCACTGTGGGAGAAATCTCCTTACTCTGCTTATGGTAATAGGTTGCAGAATCATCCTCCTCCACAGGATGGATGGTGAGGGTGAAGTCTGACCCAGACCCACTGCCACTGAAACTGGCAGGGACCCCAGATTCTAGGGTGGATGCTTCATAGATGAGGCATTTGAGGGTCTGTCCTGGTTTCTGTTGATAGCTGTGCACAAAATTTCGGCCATATTTAGAGACACTTTCACTGGACTTCAAGACATGATAGCCTGTTGTCCCATAGACACAGGCATGGAAGCTGGAGACTGGGTCAGCACAATGTCCCCAGTGGAACCTTGAATCATAAACACACAGATGATGGTTAAACATGTTTAGAAACCTTCCCAGGAAGGGAATTTTTCATTCAAAATATTAAGATTCATTGTGGGGCATCACTTTCAGAAACCAGAAAGTCAAAGGAATTGGGGGAACTTAAATCCAATATGCCTTAAGTCTAATGATAAAGATACTAGAGGCATGGAAAACCAGGATGGCTGCAGTGGGTGCTCCCAACACTTCTCTGCACCCTCTCACCTGTCACCCCAAGCAGCAACATCCATAGGAGGAATGCATTTGTCTCCATCTCTGAGTGCTTGAAAAGAGAATACTTATTAGGCTCCTGGCAGTTGAACTTAAAGTAGCCTCATGACCTTGGCATCCTTCCTCTTCTCCCCTTCTCATTCTTGTAGCTCCCTCCCCCCTCTTCCCATGCTCTCAATTTGCTCAGGGGATCATGACCCTTTCCGCTTCTCCAGGGGACAATGTTTGTCTCTTTTAGGGTCCTCCTTGTTTACTAGCTTCTCTGGCAATGTGGATTGTAGGCTGGTAATACTTTCTATATCATACCTAAACTTCCTGCCTGGATCCTGGCCAATCAGTGTTTTATTTACCAGCCAATAAGAGAAATATATATACAGAAGGACATCCCCCATCATCTCCTCTTTTCTGCTTAAATAAAAGATAGATTTTTAACTTTAACGTAGTAAAATTATGTATAACAAAACTATCATCAAGCAATAATTATAGTTAAGAATATTTGGTCTACTAACATTTAGCAAAATTTAAAGAAAATATTCTATTATCTATACTATCTTTGTGAGTTTAAAGTTTTTTATGTATCTTATCTGTTATCATAACTAAGGAAAATCACAGCCATAAGTATAACCTACTTGGATCTGTATTGGTAATATCCCACTCCTGACACCAGATAAAAGCATCTCTCTCTGATCCATGGTTCGCCTGATTGTAGGGGACTTATTTCATCTCTTATTTCATCTTGTCACATGTATGTCAAAAGCATGTCACAAGCATGTCACATACATTTCACACACATGTCACACGCATGTCACACGCATGTTGCATGCATGTCACAAGCATGTCACAAGCATGTCATAAGCATGTCGCATGTATGTCACATATCACATATATGTCACATGCATGTCACATGCATGTCACAAGCATGTCACATACATGTCACATATATGTCACATACCTCTCACACACACGTTGCATGTATGACTCTCATTAAACATCTGTTCATCAAACTTGCTCTGATTCCTTTGCAATATGCATTAATTGTACCCGACTATAATGGACTTTGAAGGTCCCCTGAGTTGGGCCTTACTATACCTGGGGAGGAGTTGGGTGGTGGGTTGGGGAGGTTGGAGGGGAACATAGGAGGATGGGAGGGCAAGGGAATGGGGGTGATGGATATGTATACATGAGTAGTAATTAAAGAATTAAAAAATGTAAAACAAAGAAAACAAAGTTGTCAGAGGAAGATCAAGTAGTACGGATTTTACATAGTAGGCTAAGCAGAAACTGGAAAGTAAGTTTGATTAACCTCTACACTGGGGGAAAATAAACATTAGTTACATAGAGCCTGCCAAGGACAAAGACCCTCTAAGACTTATGTTCTAGCATTTGGGAAAAACTACCTTGTTTTATAAATTTTTCCTGAGAAACACACTGGCCCATGGAATATTTCTAGTTTTGTGTTCAAATGGGATACATGAGAAATCTTTGCCAGGTCGTGATCCTATGTCCTTGTCAAACTCATTTTGAATCAGTCCACCACTTTCTTGCCTTGTTAATGTCTCCTGGAATCACATGAGAAGAAACCCTCAACTGAGGAATTCTCTAGCTGAGGTTGGCATGTGGGCATTTCTGGGACAGACTGTTTTCATTGTTAATTGAGGCCAAAAGACAAACCCTGGAATGCACACAGCACCATTTCATGGATGGCACCATGAACTGTGCAAGAGTGAAGAGAGGAAGTAGTGAGCAAACAGGCAGCATGAGTTCATTTGTTGCTGTTTGTTTCTGACTATGGCTGGAATGTGACAATCTGCTTGAATTATTGCCTTGACTTCCCCTCAATGATACATGGTAACCAGAAGCACAAACCAAACCCTTTTCTCTTCTGAACTACTTTTGGTCAGGATGTTTAATATCCACAACAGAAACAAAACTAAGACTTAAGGTCCTCTCCTTGTCTGGACTCAGGCAGATGGTTTTCTTCCTTGAATTGAATCCAATCTGAAGAATGAAGGGTGTATCCCCAAGATAGCATCCATTTCTGCCAGGAATCTTGAAGTCTTATTTTATAGCAGAAGTCCTCTAAAACTAAAACTAAATGAGTGTTGGCTACCTTGGGAAATGGTGCACTTTGGCAGTGAACTTGGCTGTGATATCTTCTTATTTCCTTTCGTTTTTTCACTTGAACCCACATGATGGCAATCACAATGTATCAGTGTTACTTCTCAAGAGAAAAAGATGCAGAACAGCAACAAGTTGACCTACTGGTGATATCTTATAGGACACCCATTATCTATGAGGAAAACTCTCCCTTTACAGATGAATATGGAAGATCTAAAGTGCATGCTCAGGAATGGTGGAAACAATGACTCCTTTCTCAGCTCAGGCTACTCTGCTCAGAGCCCTAACAGTTGTCTCTGGGGAAGAAAGTGAACTTCTTTCTCATTGTCCAATTTAGAGGGACTGCTGACTATCCAGCTCTGCAGTGATGGGGGAAGTACTTCTGTGTATGTTTATCTTATTGATTGTTAAATAGATTACTGTTTGGCCATTGAGACAGCAAGTTAGACAGAACAGATTGTCAAAGAGGATTCGGGGAAATGTAGTAGATAAGTGGTGATCTAGGCAGGAAATGACATAGCAAGGAGATTCATATCTAAGCAAGGAAACAGGAAGTGCCCCCTTTTTCCCCTTCCTCCTCCAGCAGCGCAATGTGATCCACCGGCAAGGAGGGACGCCAATAAGGCGTCTGATAAGATAAGTCTTATAAAATATATAGATGTATGATAATTAAGACTGAGCTAACAGATGAGAATCCTAGTCATTGGCCAAGCAGCATTGTATCTAATATGTCTCTGTATTATTTTGTCAATCCACGCAGCAGGCAGAACTCCCTATTCAATAAAGACACTCCCATCTGTGGAAAAAACACAATCTGGCTTCTTCAGTGAGGTCTCTTTGAAGTCCACCTTGGTTGCAAATATTTGAAAAACAATTTGATTGAAGTCAGGTTTGTGGTTCCCATCTATCTAAGGGGAAATTGGCTAAGTTCACTGAGAAACCATACCTGAGTTGAGGTACACAATTTGCTTAATGTAGTTTCAGTTATTTTAGAAGGCAATTATCACTTAACCATATAGAAACTATTCAAGGATTGTGATCCTGACACAATAGGGTAAAGGTGGGTGACATACATTGTCACATAACTTCCCAGGATTATCTTTGTGTTTTCTGGTATCTAAAGGAATGTATTTGGCAACCACTGCTTAGGTGCAGGAGGGTTATCCTTCCTATATCCAGTTCTTTGTTTAAGTTCATCTAGGGATGCTAAGTAACTACTCTAGCTGGATTAGTACTGTAAGAGCCACACCCTGTCTTTCTTATGTATGTAAATATGTTTCTTCTTGGGGGCTCAGAGCTGATACCTCAAGTATGGCCTGTTTCGATTGACTAAAAGCAGGTAGAGCTTCTGCCTCTCATATGATGATGTGAATTCCTGATGACTAGATACCCAGTACTAACTGATATAACACGTGACCACATCTCCCTTCCCAGTCAGTCATTGCTGCCAGAATCCATGACACTCAGAAGCCTTTACATCTATAGTATTTGAGGTTTGAGGGAAAAATAAAAGAGGAAGAGGGCCTGATACTATCTTTGCTCTGTGACCCATTTCCGGTAATGAAATTGAGCCCAGTATTTTTTCTGAAGTCTGATAAAACTAAACCCTATATTATCTTTTATTTTGGAGATTATAATATAATTACATAATCTCCCCTCCCCCTACACTTCCCCAAAATCACTCCTTGCTCTCTTTCACATTCATGACCTCTTTTTCATTAGTCTTACATGCATCTATGTATACACATATCCAAAATATATAAATATACCCTGCTCAATCCACTTATTGGAAGAGACTAACATATGAGTGAGAGTATCCAGATGGGTCCCTTAATAGTGCCTCTCTACAGTGATTTTATATAGAAACCCACGGGGAATAAAGTCCAGATGAACTGAATAATTTGGTTTGAGTGTTCTCAAAAGCAGACACAGGAAAATCCAGGGTGCAAGGTCATGCAGGACAAGGCATCTTTTAAACATCACTATGAACTATTTGGTTTCCTAAGTGGAGTAGTGCTAACAAATGATAGAAGTTGGGGTTACAAGATAGAAACAGACCATGGTATAGTTAACAAAGTTGGTGCGTACTGACCTCGATTCCTCATCAGTCTTTTCACCCCTGGATATAGAGTGTTACAGAGACTGCTGCATGATTTTGTGATGCTGTAACACTTAAATCTCAATGATTATTTCAAGCCATTAAAATATTTCAATATGAGAATATATTTTCTTATGGTTCTCCTTTTTACCTAGCTTCTCTGGGGCTGTGGATTTACAGGCTGGCTATCTTTTACTTTACATGTAAGAAACATTTATGAGTGAGTAAATAGCATGTTTGTCTTTCTGCATCTGGGTTACCCCACTCAGGATGATTTTTTTTCTAATTCTATTCATTTTCCTGAAATATTCATGATGTGATTATTTTGTTACTGCTGAGTAATACTCTAGTGTGTAAATGTACCACATTTTCTTTATCCATTCTTCAGTTGAGGGGATTGTAGGTTGTTTCCAGATCCTGGCTATTACAAATAATGTTGCTATGAATGTACTTGAGGAAGTGTCATTGTGGTTTGTAGCTATGACCCTCATGTGATGGCAAACATGTGGGCTTTGTATTTGAGGTCTTTGGTGACATCATACTGTGCTTTAGCCTAAAATGAAAACCTCCCTACGTAGATAGTCCAATTGTTATCATGTGCTACCTGCCTTTGGAAAATCATATAAAACTGTTCAGACATTTTTCTATAATGAAAATGGCAGAACAATGAATTACAGCTGAATTGTCTACCACATGGGAAACACAGCTTCACAGGCAACCATTAATGATTCTATCAGTTTTGCCATCCTCAGATAGGAAATATAGAGCAGAAGAATAAACATTGTTGCAATACCTTCTAAATAAGTATATGTGATTAAACGCAATGAAAGTTTAATGTATCAATAATCTTTGCTCTTCTACAGATGGTTAGTGATTCTAGATTATCTTTTGTTTTTTGTTTTTTATATATTCTTTATTTTTATAATGGTAATTAGACCAATTTCAAATTAGAAACAAGCTTTTTTGACATGTCAATCTCAATTCCCTCTCCCTCCACTCCTTCCCTGCCCCACACTGATCCCCTGCCCTAAATCCTTTCTGCTCCCCAAGGAGGGTGAGGCCTTCCATGGGGAATCTTTAAAGTCTGTCATATCTTTTGGAGCGGGCGGGGGGGGGTCTAGACCATTACTCATGTGTCTAGGATGAGAGCATATCCCTCTATGTGGAGAGAGCTTCCAAAGTACATTCGTGTTCTAGGGATAAACTTTGATCCAATACCAGAGTCCCCATAGATTACCCAGAACTGCAAACTGACATCTTCATTCAGGGGGTCTGGAACAGTCCTATGCTGGTTTCCCAACTATCAAACTGGGGTCCATGACCGTGCCCTTGTTCAGGTCAGCTGTTTCTGTAGGTTTCTTCAGCCTGGTCTTGACCACTTTGCTCATCATTCCTCCCTCTGCAACTGGATTCCAGAATCCAGTTTGCGTGTAGCTTTGGGTGTCTGCCTCTGCTTACATCAGCAATTGGATGAAGACTCTATGATAGCATAAAAAGTAGTCATCAATCTCCTTATCAGAGAAGGACATTCAAGGTATCCTCTCAACTATTGCTTAGGTTGTTAGTAGTGGTCACACTTGTAGATCCCTAGTGCCAGAATTCTCTTTTTTTTCTTTCTTTCTTTACTTAAATTAGATTGGTTGTTTTATAATGGTAATTAGACCAATTTAAAATTACAAACAACTTCTTTTACATGTAAATCCCAGTTCCATTTCCCTCCTGTCTTCCCTGCCCCCCACTAGCACCATACATTTCCCACACCCTTTCTACTCCTCAGGGAGTGTGAGACCTTCTATGGAGGGTCTTCAGATTCTGCCATATCCTTTAGGATAGGGCCTACCAACACCTGATTTTTGACAAAGAATCTAAAGATATACAGTGGAAAAAAGAAATCATTCAACAAATGGTGTTGGCATAACTGGATTAGGACATGTAGAAAATTGTAGTTAGATCCATATCTATCACCATGCACAAAACTAAAGTCCAAATAGATCAAAGACATCAACATAAATTTAGTCACACTGTACATCCTAGAAGAGAAAGTAGGTGATACCCTGAAAAAATTGGTACAGGAGATCGATTCCTGAACATAGCTCCAGTAGCACAGACATTGAGATGACAATTAATAAATGGGACCTCCTGAAACTGAGAAGCTTCTGTAAGGCAAAGGACACAGTCAGCAAGACAAAGTGATATCCCACACAATGGGAAAAGGTGTTTGCCACCCCACATATGAGAGAGGGCTGACTTCCAAAGTATACAATGAACTAAAAAAGCTAGCAACAAAACGCTGAACAATGCAAATAAAAAGTGGGCTGCAGAACTAAATAGAAAATTCTCAACAGAGGAAAATAAAATGGCTGAAAGACACTTAAGAAAGTGTTCAACCAAAATAAAAAACACCAATAAGAGTTCATGCTGAAGAGGATGTGGAGAAAAGTGAACACTGCTGGTGGGAGTGCCAACTTGTACAGCAACTTTGGAAATAAGTATGGCGACTACTCAGTAAATTTGGAATCAGTCTACCACAAGATCCAGCAATTCCACTCTTAGGTATACACCCAAAAGAAGCACATTCATACAAGGACATCTGTTCAACCGTGTTCATAGCAGCACTGTTTGTAATAGACAGAAAATGGAAGCAGCCTAGATGCCCTTCAACCGAAGAATGGATAGAGCAAATGTGGTACATTAACACAATGGAGTACTAATCAGTGGGAAAAAAACAATGGAATCTTGAAATTTGCAGGAAAATGGATGGAACTAGAAGAAACCATACTGAGTGAGGTAACCCAATCACAAAAAGACAAACATGGTATGTACTCACTGATATGCATATTTTAGGCATAGAATAAATTATTACTAGCCTACAATCCACACTGCCAAAGAAGCTAGTAAACAAGGAAGACCATAAGATAGAAATGTGTGGTCCCCTGTAGAATGGGAATGGGTCAAGATCCCCTGAGCAAATTAGGAGCACGGGAAGAGGGGGGAGGGAGCTAGGAGAATGAGAAGGGGAGAAGAGCAGGGATTCAGAGGACATGGGGGAGCAGAAAAGTTGAGTCAGTGTAAGAATAGATGATAACAAGAAAGGAGATACCATAATAGAGGGAGACATTTTAGGTTTACAGAGAATTCAGGCACTAGGGAAATCTGGAGATCTACAATGATGACACCAGGTAACAATCTAAGCAACAGAGGAGAGGCTGCCTTAAATGCCCTCCTTGATAATGTGAATGATGACTAACATATGCCATCCTTTAGCCTTCATCCAGCTGTGGGTAGATATAGAAGCAGACACCCACAACTAATAACCAAACTGAACTGGAACTCTGGTGCAGGGAAGGACGAGTGAAAAGCAAAGGGGTCCAGATCAGGCTTGTGAAACCCACAGAAACAGCTGACCAGAACATCTGGGAACTCTTGCTCCACAGACTGATAGCTGGAATACCAGCAGGGGCTGATCCAGACCCCAGGAACATGGGTTTCTGTGCAGAAACCTTGGAAATCTACGGGACCACCTGTAGTAGCCCAGTACTTGTACCTAACATAGGTGCCAACTTTGGGAACCCATTCCATATAGAGGCGTACTCCCTGAGCCAAGACACACAGGGGTGGGTCTAGGCCCAATCCCAAAGGATACAATAGACTCTGATGACACCCTGTGGAAGGCTTTACCATCCAGGGGTACCAGAAAGGATATGTAATAGAAAGGGATTTAGTTGGGGGGTGGTAGGGGAGGATAGGAGGGAAAAGGGAACTGGGATTGTCATGTAAAACAATCCTATTTCTAATTCAAATTTTAAAAAGTTAAAAAAAAAACAAATCATAAAAAAGAAAGTGTTCAACATCCTTAGCCATCACGGAAATGCAACTCTAAACCACTCTGAGATACTATCTAACTCCTGTCAGAATGGCTAAAATTAATAACGCCAATGACAATATATGCTGGAAAGGATGTGGAGAAAGAGGAACTTTCCTCCATTCCTGCTGGGAGTGTAAACTTGTACAACCCTTTGGAAATCAGAATGTCTGTTTCACACTAAAATGGGAATAAGTCTACCTAATGATCCAGCAATTCTTCTATTCGGCATAAACTCCAAGAATGCACAAACACAAAATAAGGACATATGTTCAACTATGTTCATAGCAGCACTATTTGGAATAGTCAGAACCTGAAAGTAGCCTAGATGACCCTCAACTGAAGAATGGATAGAGAAAATGTGGTACATTAACACAATGAAGTACTTACTACTCAGTGGGGAAAAAACAATGGAATCTTGAAATTCTCAGGCAAATGGATGTACCTAGAAGAAACCATCCTGAGTGAGGTAACCCAGTCACAAAAAGACAAACATGGTATGTACTCACTCATATATGGATATTAAACATAGAGCAAAGGATTACTAGCCTACAATCCACACTGCCACAGAGCTAGGAAACAAGGAGGACCCCAACAAAAGATTGCATAGTCCCTCGAAGGAGCAGAAGGGGACAAGAAACCCTGAGCAAATTGACAGGGGGAGGAACAGATTTTCTATAATTGCATTTGGCTGCGAGTTATTTCAAAACAGATTTGTAGTGACCAATATTCCAGAATTTTCCAATATATTAATTTATAGCTTAATGACGTTATACATCAATATTGTTTAACACATAGATCTAACCAAATTTATTCACTATAAGGATTTATTTCAGGAAATACTCATGGACAGTTTGAAACAATACTTATTTTGCTGTGTTTGGGGATACAGTTCAGCCAAGTTCTCCTAGTCCAGGTGGATTAGGAGTGTTATTGCAGTCTTGTACATCCTTGATGACTTCATGACTGCATGATCTTTCAGTTGCTGAGAAAACTATTGGGCAGGGTGGATCAGGCTTCTCATACTGACACATGAGTGGTTGAGTGAGTTCAATTGGAAAATCAGGGTCACTTTTAGAATCTAAGTGAGACCCTATTTTAAAATAGAAACAAAAAATTAAGGGCTAGTAAAAGATCTTATTAATAGAGCATAAGTCTAGGGTGCATGACACCCTATCTCCAATTCTAAAACTGGTGTATAGAGACATGTTTATTTCCCCAGGTATAATTATACTTTATTTCTACTTTTCATTAATTTGATCAAATATCCTTTACCCCATTTGAAGCTCCATATCAACAGAACTTGCATAAACATTGGAAATTACAATGTTACCTGATAAATCAACCATTTAATGTTATGCAAACCCCTTCTTTATTTCTAGAGTCTACATTGTCTCATATTAGCATAGACATGCTTAAGCATTTTTAAGTCATAATTTTTCAGTCTTTATTCATTTATATTCTTGAAAGAAAGGGAAAATCTTGTCATGGAAGCTGCAGTGTGACACACTGAGTCACTCTGTAAATCCCTTTATCCATACATCTTCATATGTAGGCATTGATCACAAAGAACCATTAGTATGGTTCAAGTCCTGCTATGCTACTGGTACACTAATGACACTGGTCCCTAACTCACACCCTTCCTGGATGTCTTGTTGCTGCCCTGTGCCATGGAGATCCTGTAGCCCTGGATATTCACAGCCCCCCCACTCCACCTCTGCTCCAACAGATCACAGCTGGACTGGGTGATGGGGTTAGCCAACTCATAAACCTGAACGTGAGTAGTTGCAGGTTTGGTCAGACCACCACTCTCCCCTGTCTTCACCACCAGGGTGAGTTCTCCAGCATTGCCCTGGCGAGTTCACCTCTTGTATAAATGAAAAGGGAGTGGGGCTAGTTCTCCTGTTTTAACATCCCCAAAATTGGTCCTCCCACATGTATACCTACAAGGCTAGATCTACTATTTTAACCACTTTAGATGTGTGGACCACTTTATTGAGTGCTGCAGCTGATGAGGGGCAGGGAGAGCTAGCCCACCTTAGGTGGGAGAGGGAATTCTGCCCCTCTGCATAGGGTTGAGATGTCTGGTGAGAAATAGCTCAGAAACTGAGCTTCAATGAACAGAAAACCCAGGATGTTTTGGTTCAGCCCTGGAGCACTGTGGGAGGAACCACTAGACCTTGCTGACAGTAATAAGTTGCAACATCATCAGCCTCCACAGGATGGATGGTGAGGGAGAAGTCTGTCCCAGACCCACTGCCACTGAACCTGGTATGGACTCCAGATGCTAGCTTGGATGCTCCATAGATGAGGAGTTTGTGGCCTTGTACTGGTTTCTGTTGATACCAGCTCATAAAATCAATAGGTCTAATAGTGACATTCTGGCTGGGCTTGCAGGAGATGGTGGCCCTATTCCCTAGAAACATGACCAAAGAAGCTGGATACTTAGTCAACACAACATGCCCATTGGAACCTGAAGTGAGGAACACATATTACTGTCACAGATACACTGAAAGCAGGCCAGTATAAAACTACCATGCATGAGGAATCTGTAACAGCAGTCATGAGTTATATTCTGAGGAGCTATAAAAGAAAAGAAAAAATTAAAACAAATGAAATGAAATAATATCAATGATCATGACACCAAAGCATAAAAAAACCAATGATAGCCAAGATGGATACACCCAACACTGCATCCTCTTACCTGGAACCCAGAGCAGCAGTACCCACAGCAGGAGAGCAGCTGACCCCATCTCTGATATCTGAAACAGAGAGAAGCTGCTTCATGGGCACTGGCAAGCTGCCTTTAAAGATGGTTTGAGGAATCTGCACTGTGGCTAATATCTCAATATGCAAATCAGCTTAGAAAATCTTAATTGCTGTGAATCCAGATACTCGGTGGAGCAGGACAGGCTCTTAACCATTAAGCTATCTCTCATGCCTAAACTAATATTTGCATCTTATAACACCACAATATTTTGCATTGTAATACTTCTCAAAAAGAGAAATAATCAGGTTTAATAAGACAGAGGAAAAATAAGGGGAAGTTGGATTTTCTAAGAGGAATTAATCTAAATGTCATCAGGCAAAAAAGGCAGTGAGCTGTGAGCATGGGATAAAGAAGGAGGCTGGAAACCTAAACTTAGAATCAACCCAGTCAGTCAACCACTCAGCTTTCTAATCCCAATTGATGGACAGTATTAGAAATCCTGGCAATTCCTCTGTCTGAAAGGCAAGGCAAATTATGACACTGGCCTTGTGTCCCTCTGGACACTCACCATCAACTCCACACAGGAATGCAGCCTTTAAGCCAAACACCAGGTTAGCTGGGGCTCTTTCATGACAGGCAATTATCCATGGTGCCTGAACTGGATGCATTGACAATGGGGAACATTATGTATATAATGCAAAGGAAACTCAAACATTTCCAATCCAAGTATTTGACAGGGAGAAAGGCCCTAGACACTCATGTCCACACATAACACCAGTATAATCCATTGGGCTGAGTGAAAGTTGGCATTCCCCTCTCAAGGACTGAAATAGATTGTAGCCTGTCTGTTCCCCAGAAGGGCCATATGATAAACCCTCCAGGCTCGTTTGGGGTTGTTTGTTTGAATGTTTGTTTGTTTTTGAATTTTATTAGTTAAATTTATTTATTTATTTATTCATTTATTTACATCCTGACTACAGTTTCCCCTCCCACAGTTTCTTTCTTCCCATTCCCACGGACTACCCCATGCGATGAAGGTCCTCAAAGACTAGGTGGATAAGGATTTGGCAGTGAACAAACAGAAACAAACACAGGGGCAGTTTGAATCTCAGTGTATTTTGCAGTTCTCAAGCGAGGTTTTTTATAGAAACATTTTCTCAGGGGATGTTTTTGTTAAACAAACCCAAACATATGAAATTGTTGTTACTTGGCACAATGATGCAGAAATCCAAAACATGAAATCATCCAGAGTTAACCACATACTTTTTGAATCAAGTTAATAAATTTTTATAGTCAGTTATTGTTTAACATCTATTATCTAGTTCTTGTGAGTTTCTGAAATATTGAACTATTTTAACAATTTTAACTCTTTCTTACTAAAAGCTTTCTTTACCAGACACCTAAGGCAACTCTCAATGACACATGTACAGCCATATGAAGTTTATTGTTGGGAAAGTTTTATCTGTTTGTATTTATGTGAATGACATGAATGATTTGGAAAGTGCTGGTTTTTCCGAAGATGAGGTCATGGCTAGTGGCCCCACCTCAGGGGATGGATTCTTATCTATATCTCCCTCTTAAAATGTCAATGTAAGCTTTCAGGAACATTCCATTAATGTGAAAAAATGAATAGAAGAAAAAACAGAAATTGCCAGAAGAATCACAGCCCAATATTTTTCTCTGGCTGAGTGTTCCACAATCATTTCCAGGAGACATCCTTCTTTTGAAGTTATTGCCTGTAGAACTTGTCACACAGAATCTACTGGATTTGGTGTGGCACCCCAACTCTCCTCTGTCCTCACCAATCCACTCCTCCTGTGTGTCTGTTCAGAAAGGAGTAGGTCTCCCATGGGTATCAACAAAGCATGGCATATCAAGCTGAGGAACAACTAAGCTCCACCCTTTGTATTAAGGTTTGTTAAGGCAACCAAGTATGAATAATTTCTTGGGAGTTGTTTTTTAGGGTTTTTTATTGCTTTGTTTTTTTTTTTTTGGCATGGTGATGGAACATGTATAAATAGAGGGCCATTGGGAAGGTTTGAAGTCACTAACACTTTGGTCATGGGGAGAACTGTGTGCCTGTGATCTCATCCTCTTTCCTCTCCACAATATGCTCAGCTTTGTTCCACACACTCCTGTCCTAGTGTGCTGCCTCACCACAAGCTCACACATGACCTTCCTTCCATGGAGCAGAACCTCCAAAATGAAGCCAACATTAACTCAAACAGGGCTTCACACATCCAGTAAAATTCAGGATAAGGGATGCTTAAGTGACTCCACAACTGAACAAAGCAAGCACCCAATTCACTTGAGGTTAGTTAGATAATAAGTTTCAGCATTGCTTTTCCTGCCTTGGGAGGAATGTCACCGGGATATTTAGGCAGATTGCATTCATATATCAGCTTGGCATCATGTTCCTGTCTCTTTCACTGTGAATCTGAGGGATCTATTCATCCTGGAATTCTGCAACTATATTTGTCAATGTTGCAATGATTTCATTGTAGAGATCTTCAGTCTTCTTCATAAAATGAAAATTGACACCCCAATAAATGAATTGGTGGTAAATGCAATATTAAAGAAGTTTTGAGCATGGAGATAGATGTGGATCTATCTGAAGTCTTCTACATGCCAGCATCCAGCTATGCCAGCAACATTTGTTGAAGATGCTTTCTTTATTCTATACTACAAATATAGCTTCTTTGTCAAAAATCAGGTGTTCGTGGGTGTGTGGGTTAATGTCAGTGTTTTCAACTCTATTACATTGTCTACCTGTCTATCTTTGTGCCAATACCAAGCTGTTCTCAGGACTATAGCTCATTAATGGAGCTTGCAGACAGGGATGGTTATACCTCCAGAAGTTCCTTTATTGTACAGGGTTGTTATGGCTATCCTGGGTCTTTTGGTTCTCCAATTAAAGTTGAGAATTGTTCTTTCAAGGTCTTTGAAGAATTTTGTTGGAATTTTGATGGGGATTGCATTTAATCTGTAGATTACTTTTGGCAAGATTGCTATTTTTACTATGTTGATCCTAACTATCAGAGAACATGGGAGATCCTTCCATTTTCTAGTATCTACTTTAATTTCTCTCTTAAGAGACTCAAAATTCTTATGGTACAGGTCTTTCACTCTTTTGGTTAACATTACCCCAAGGTATTTTATGTTGTTTGTGGCATTTGTAAAAGGTGATGTTTCTCTGATTTCTTTCTCCAAGAATGTAGCATCTGTATATATTAGGGCTACAATTTTTTTGAGTTAATCTTGTATCCTGCCACATTGATGAAGGTATTTTTCAGCTGTATGAGTTCCCCGGTAGAGTTTTTGTGTAGACTATCATATCATCTGCAAATAGTGAAAGTTTGACTTCTTCATTCCCAGTTTGTATCCCCTTGATCTCCTTTGCTTGTCTTATAGATCTAGCTAGAACTTTAAGGACAATATTGAAGAGGTATTGGAGAGAGTGGACAGCCTTGACTTGTCCCCAATTTTAGAGGAATTGCATTGAGTTTCTCTCCATTTAATTTGAAGTTGGCTATCGACATGCTGTATATTGCTTTTATTATGTTAAGGTATGTTCCTGTTATCCCTGATCTCTCCTGGACCTTTATCATGCAGGGGTGTTGGATTTTGTCAAAGGCTTTTTGGGCATCTAGTGAGGTGATCATGTGTTTTTTTCCACATTCTGTTTATATGGGGGATTGTATTTCATATGTTGAACCATCCTTGAATCCCTGGGATCAATTCTACTTGATCATGGTGGATGATTACTCTGATGTGTTCTTGGATTGTATTTGCCAGTATTTTATTGAGTATTTTTGCATCAATGTACATGAGGGATATTGGTCTGTAGTTCTTTTTTTAGTTCTATCTTTATGTGGTTTGGGTACCAAGGTTATTGAAGTTGGTAAAAAAGAGTTTGGCAATGACCCCTCTGCTGTATTGTGTGGAATATTTTGAGGAGAACTGGTGATAGCTGTTCTTTGAATTTCTGGTAGAATTCTCAACTGAAGCCATCTGGTCAAAGGCTTTTTATGGTTGGGAGATTTTGATGGCTGCTTCTATTTCATTGGGGGAAATAGGTCTATTTATGTTGCTTATCTGTTCTTGATTTAATTTTGGTAAGTGAAATCTGTCCAGAAAATTGTCCATTTCCTTTAGATTTAGAATTGAGGAATACAGGTTTTCAAATTATAACCTGATGATTCTCTGAATTTCCTCTGTGTTTGTTGTTATGTTCCCATTTTATTTCCTGATTTCATTAAATTGCATGTTCCCTCTGGGCCGTTTGGTAAGTTTGGATAAAGGTTTGTCTATCTTGTTGATCTTCTCAAAGAACCAACTCTTTGTTACATTGACTCTTTGTATTGTTTTCCTAGTTTCCAATTTATTGATTTCAGCGTTCAATTTGATTATTTCCTGGCATCTAATCCTCTGGGGTGTATTGGCTTCTTTGTGTTATAGAGCTTTCTGTAATGCTTTTAATTCTCTAGTGTGATTATTCTCCTGTTTCTTCATGTGGCAACTTAGTGCTATGAACTTTTCTCTAGCACTGCTTTCAAAGTGTCCCATAAGTTTGGGTATGTTGTGTTCACATTCTCATTGAATTCTAGGAATTCTTTCATTTCTTTTTGTTTCTGATGACCTAGGAATTGTGCAATTTGGTTTTACTTAATTTCCATGAGTTTGTAGGTTTTCTGCAATTCATGTTGTTGAATTCTAACTTTATAGCATGGTGGTCTGATAAGATCCAGGTGATTATTTTAATTTTTTGTACCTGTTGAGGTTTGCTATGTTGCCAAGTTGTGTTCAATTTTAAAGAAGGATCCATTTGGTGCTGAGAAGAAGGTATATTGTTTTGTATTCAGATGGAATGTTCTATAGATGTTTGTTAAGTGCTATTATGCTATAACTTCTATTAGTTCCTTTGTTTCTTTGTTAAGTTTCTGTCTGGTGTTCCTGTCCAGGGGAGACAGTGGGGTGTTGAAGTCTCCCACTGTAAGTGTGGGCAGTTTTATGTGTGATTTGAGTTTTATTAATGTTTCATTTACCAACATGGATGCCTTTGTATTTGGTACATAAATGTTCAGAAATGAGACTTCATCCTGATGGATTTCTCCTGTGATGAGTAGGAAGTGACCTCCTTCATCTCTTTTGATTGATTTTAGTTTAAAGTCCAATTTGTTGGATATTGTAATTGCTATCCCCACTTGTTTCATGGGTCCATTTGACTGGAAAATCTTTTCCCAAACTTTAATACTTAGTTAGCATCTGTCTCTGAAATTTATTTCTTGCATGCAGCAGAATGTTGGATTCTGTTTTGTTATCCATTCTACTAACCTGTGTCTTTTTATGGGTGAATTAAGACCATTACTATTGAGGGATATTAATGACCATTGATTGTTCATTCTCATTTGCTTTGGATTTGGTGGTGGTGGTGAAATAGTGCGTGGGTTTCCATCCCTTTTTTCTTTCTTCTGTTAGTAAAGTGGGATTATATATTGCTTATATTTTCTGGCTGTAGTTAACTTCCTTGTGTTGCAGTTTTCATTCCAGAAATTTATGTAGGACTGGGTTGGTGGATATGTATTGTTTGAATCTGGCTTTGTCATAGAATATCTTTTTTTCCATCTATATAGATTGAAAGATTTGCTGGGTATAGTAGTCTGGGCTGGCATCAGTGGTCTCTTAATGTAAGTAGAATATCTATCAAGGAACTTCTGGCTTTCAGAGTTCCTATGGAAAAGTCAAGTGTAATTCTGATAGGTTTGCCTTCATATGTTACTTGACCTTTTACCTTTTCTGCTCTTAATATTGTCTCTTTATTCTGTATGTTTGTGGTTTTGATTATTGTTTTCCTGTATTTTTTACTTAAATTAGAAACAAGATTGCTGATCTCCAAAATTTACAAAGAACTCAAGAAGCTAGTTTGCATAACACAAAATAATCCAATTAAAAAGTGGAGTACAGAATTAAATAGAGAATTCTCAATAGAGGAATCTAAAATAGCTGAAAGACACACAAGTAAGTGCTCAACATCCTTAGCAATCAGGGAAATGCAAATCAAAACAACTCTGAAATACCATCTTATTCCTGTTAGAATGGCTAAAATGAAAAACACCAATGACAGTTCATGCTGAAGAGGATGTGGAGAAAGTGGAATACTTCTGCATTGCTGGTGGGAGTGCCAACTTCTAAAGCCCCTTTGGAAATCAGTATGGTGACTCCGCAGGAAAATGGGAATTAGTCTAACACAAAATCCAGCAATTCCACTCTTAGGCATATACCCAAAAGAAGCACATTCATACAACAAGGACATATCTTCAATGATGTTCATAGGAGCACTATTTGTAATAGCCAGAAAATGGACACATCCCAGATGCCCCTCAACTGAAAAATGCATAGAGAAAATGGAGTACTACTCAGCAGGAAAAAATCAATGAAATCTTGAAATTCACAGGCAAATGGATGGAATTAGAAGAAACCATTCTGAGAGAGGTAACCCAGTTACAAAAAGAAAAACATGGTATGTACTCACTCATATGTAGATTTTAGCATAAAAGATTACCAGCCTACAATCCACACTACCAGAGAAGCTGGTAAACAAGGAGGACCCTAAGAGAGACATGCATGGTCCCCTGGAGAAGGTAAAAGGGACAAGATCTCCTGAGCAAATTGGGAGCATGGGTGGAGGGGGAGGGAGGGAGCTGAATGAGAAGGGAGAAGAGAAGGAATGAGGAGGACATGAGGGAGCAGAAAGTTTGAGTCAGGGGAAGAATGCAGGAAAAAAAGAAAGGAGATACCATAATAGAGGGAGCTCTTTTTGGTTTAAAGAGAAATCAGGCACTAGAGAAATGCCGGGAGATCTACAAAGTAGACACCAAATAACAATCTAAGCAACAGAGGAGAAGCTACCTTAAATGCCCTCCCCTCATAATGAGATTGATGACCAGCTTATATACCATCCTATAGCCATCATCCAGCAGCTGGTGGAAGTAGAAGGAGACACCCACAATTAATCACTGAACTGAACTGGAATCCAGTTGCATCGAAATATGAGTGATGAGCAAAGGGGTCCAGACCAGGCTGATGAAACCCACAGAAACAGCTGACCTGAACAAGGGGGAGCTCTTGATCCCTAGTCTGGTAGCTGGGAAACCAGCATGGGACTGATCCAGACCCCAGAGAGTGGGTGTCAGTGAGGAGACCTCAGAAATCTATGGGGCCTCCATACTTATCAGTACTTATCCATAGCCAAGAAGTGGACTCTGGGAGCCCATCCCACATAGTGGGATACTCTCTGAGCCAAGACACATGGGATGGTCCTAGACCATATCCAAAGGATACAACAGACTCTGATGACCCCCTAGGGAAGTCCTCACCCTCCCTGAGGAGCAGAAACGATATGCAATAGGTAAGGTTTTAGTTTCAGTGTAGTAGGGGAAATGGGGAGGGAGAGGGAACTGGGATTGACATGTAAAACAATCTTGTTTCTAATTCAAACAAAAAATATTAATGAAGGACATGAGGAAAGTTTAAAGATGACATGTATTTTTCAATATAATAGAGTGGAAAACTAATATAGATGTAGTGAAAATAAAGAATGAAGCACACAAGTGAGAAAGGATGAAGTACTGGAGAAATTGTGTCCTTAGAAGTTAGCACTGCCTGTTATATGCACAGGGAGCAGGGAAAACTAGTTGACTCCTGGCCTTAAGTTTGTTTTCTATTCCTATCCCTGTGGTGGGCAAGTGTCTGACACCCACAAGATCTACCCTGGAACCAAAAATTTCTCTCATTGCATGCAAGCAGTTTGTGCTTATCACATTTAGCTTTGCAGTGAGAGTGCTGAGCAGAGCTTCCTACCCTCTCTGTCACATACCCTGCTATCAATATTGTCCTGGTTGAGTGGCAACTCTGTAGAGCATGATGAGTAGGGAAAGAAATCACAGGACTGAAACATGGACATGAAGGAGACCTGCCTTCACTGTGACATCATATCTTTAGTGTAAATAACCCTGCTGTAGAGAGGCTATTTCACTGTCAAGTAAGTCCCTGGAACTTCAGAGAGCCCTGGCTCTACAGAAGTTTATACACATTGGTAGCTCCAGATTGAATCCACCCACTGACCTCAAGCTTGAGACCATTGAAATCCAGGGTTATCTTCACTTGATGAGAAGTGTCACCAACCACAGTGTAGGGACACCTTTGCTGTTTTGCTCTCAGATCTTCTTTCTGATTTCAATAGAGACAATCTCACAAGTAAGGGAACTGAGTGACCCATAGGATATTAAATGACCTCTACTCACTCTATAGCACATAAAAGTCCAGCCTCCTTAACCAGACATTCCATAAGAAGATTGTTCTGACAATAAACCAGATGCCCTTAGAAGCAGACTTTTGTGCTAACAATGGGAACACTGCTCCTGAAATAACTTGAGTGTAGCATCTGGAATCTCAGGTTTTTCTTTCCTTCCATGTTCTTGTTTTATGACTAAGAAGATTGAAATATATAACTAGTAAAGGGAGATCAAAAGATAGAGAATTTTTTGACCAGTAGCACTGAGAGCAAGGGGACCTCCTTTACCTGAGAAGTTTCTGTAAATCAAAGAACATAGTGAACAAGACAAAATGGTTCCTTACAGAATGGGAGAAGGTCTTCATGAACCTCACATCTGAGAGATGGCTGATCTCCAAAATATCCAAATAATTCAAGAAACTCGACATCAAACTACCAAATAATCTGATTAAAAATGGGGTACAAATCTAAACAGAGAATACTCAACAGAAAAATCTCAAATGGTAAAAAGACACTTAAGGAAATGCTCAACATCATTTAATCTCAGGACTTATGAGGCAAAGGCAGCCAAATCTCTGAGTTTAAGCCTAGCCTTTCTATATAGTAAATTCCAGGACATCCAGTTATTCAAAAACAAAACAAACAAATCTTTGTCGAAGAATATTAAGCAGTATTTGCAAATCAGATGATTAGCAGTGTTTAATATTTAAAATTATTTTTATTTAATTGGCTGGGGAAAGTTTCCTTTAAGTTTTAAATAATTGTCTAAGTAAAAAATTATTAAATCTAAAAGCCTTGTTTGAGAAATGGTAAGCTGGAACATCATTTGTAGCAAAATTATTTAACATAAGATACTCTGGAGAAACAAATGCACTCATGAGCATAAGAATTTTCTGTATTGTTCATTCCCTCCTTTTTTCTAAAAAGCCTTACAGAGACCCTAGTTGAGGTGTCTCAAGGGAAATATATCTGAGGGACTGAGCCTTAGTATGCAGTAACCCTGGAGGTTTTTGCTGAGACACAGAGGGCTGTGGGAGGACGCTCTATTCCTTGCTGACAATAATAGGTTGCAATATCATCAGCTTCCACAGGGTGGATGGTGAGAGTGAAGTCTAATTCAACCTCATCACCACTGAACCTGGCAGGGATCCCAGATGCTAGCTGGAATTCATTATAGATCAGGAGTTTGGGAGGCTGTCCTGTTTTCTTTTGATACCAGTGCATAAGATTTATGCCAAATTTATTGACACTCCTGCTGGACTTGCAAGAGATGATGGCAAGAGACACAGACAAAGAATCTGGAGACTGGGTCAGCACAGTGTCTCCAGTGGAGCATGGAATGGTAAGCACAAATCTACTATTGAAGGTGTACTGAAAACATCTCACTCTGAGACATGTGACTCCAATGACAAACATCCCAGAGGCATGAGAAACAGTACATACTCCCAACACTTCCCTGGACCCTCTCACCTAGTACCCAGAGCAGCAGAATCAATAGGAAGAGAGCAGCTGGCTTCATCTCTGAGAGCTTAACTACAACTTTCAGTCTTAAGGCACTAACAAGCTTCCTTAAAGATGTTTTGAGCAGCCTGTACCATTGGCTACTGATGCAACATGCAAAGCAGCTCAGTAAACCTAGTACTTGGAGGGACAACTTACTCTTGTCCAGTGGTAGTTGATGTTGAAAAAGCATTTACAGAGCAACTCAAGTATGTCCTAAGGGATTTTGTGACTTCCCTATTGAATCTTCACTCCATTTCTTTAAAATAATTTTATATGATGTATTCTGATCATGTTTTCACTCTCCCAACTCCGTCTACATCCTTCCTAACTCCCTATTCATCCATCTTAATAATGCCCCTTCCTTTTAATTCTTTCCTTTTATCTCTCTCAAAAACCAAAAAAATCAAAACTCTAAACAAACACAAAAAACAGTAAGACAAAAAATTACTGCATGGTTGTTCTAGTATAAAGAATAGGAGAATTTTAGAATCATTTTGAAATCTCAATAATATCAAAGTTTTCAAAGAAGAGTGAATTTCACATCATGATCCTTAACAAGAAAACACAGCATTTAGATCTTATACAATGGTGAAAAGATATGACTGTCTTTGTTTTCAAGGGGAATTTACAACACTAAATGGCCATCAAGCCAAATCTATAAATGTCATCAGGAGGTAAGACTCTGAGAGACATGTCCATGGAATAGATCATTGGGAATAAGCAGGTTCCTCCCTCCTTAAGTACTCCAAAATCTAATATAAGGCCAACAAGATACCCTAACGTGTATACGGGAATGACCACAAGGCCAAAACCCTGTACAAAGAAACTAGAGAAAACTAAGTAATGCTGAGTGTGGAAGAATCTTCTCCATGGAAGAGCACACCAATTGATTATCCAGTACCAAATGGTCATCACTGAAAGCATACATACAAGAAGCATTACACAGACCGAGCAGGTTGTATTTAGGAACAGTTAGACAGACAGACAGACAGATAGATAGATAGATAGATAGATAGATAGATAGATAGATAGATGTAACAAAACAATGGAAAAAAGTCCTTTAATTTGAGAAAAATGGAAAGAGTACATGGAGGACTTGGAGCAAGAAGGGGGGAAGGAGAAATTATATATAAGCACATTATAATCTGAAAAAACAAGTAACAAAAATTTGAAAAAATGTTATGACTACAATTATTGGCCTATTCGTTGCATGTGACGTTATATATTGTAATACAGCTTACTTATATTTTTTTATTTCTCAAGATGTCATCTTTTTGGAGTGAAAAAATTTAGGGAAGATCTCTAAAAAAATAAGGTGAGTAAAACAAATTAATTTTCAGGCAATTTTACAAACTATTAAAGCTGAAAGTTTTGCCATCTTTCCCCTCAGTGTGTGTGTGTGTGTGTGTGTGTGTGTGTGTGTGTGTGTGTGTGTCTATGTATGTATGTGTAAGAATGAAATTAGACCCATAGCTATCACCTTCCAAAAAAGTAACTTCAAAGATTAACCAGACCTCCAAACTGACATCTCTGGTAGTGGATCAGAATTTATCCCAATACTTGTATGAACTTTGGCAGCCCACTCCACATAGACGGATACTCTCTCAGTCTAGACATATGGGGGAAGGTCTAGACCCTGCTTCAAGTGATATGATAGACTTTGAAGATCCCCAAGAGGAGGTCTCACCCTCCCTGGGAAGCAGAAAGGGGATGAGATAGGGGGTCAGTGGGAACCGGGGAGGAGGGGGAGGGAAAAAGAACTGGGATCAACATGTAAAACAAGCTTGTTTCTAATTTAAATTTTAAAAAATAGAAAAAAGTAACTTCAAATGAATCAAAGACCTAAATTCAAACTCTGATACTTATCCAGGTGGTGGTGTGTGCCTTTAATCCTAGCACTCTGGAAATAGAGGCAGTTGGATCTCTGAGTTCGAAGTCAGCTGGTCTAGAGAGCAAGTTCCAAAACAAGAGCTATACAGAGAAACCCTGTATTGAATAAATAAAAATGAATAAATAAAACTTCGAGAAGAAAGCAAAGACAGTCCCTTACATGATATATTTATATATAAAGAAGTCTTCTGATTAGGAATTCAGTTGCCCAAAACTAAAGTCAACTATTAACATGTAGAACATCATGAAACAAAAAAGTTTCTAGACTGCTGAAGAAACACCAAGCAGGTTAAGAGGAAGCCCACAGACAAGAAGAAAATTTTTGCCAGCTAAGATTCTCTAACAGAATTAATATGCAGAACAAAGAGCTCAAAAAACAAAGAGTAAAAAGTACAACAAACAAACCCAAATAGCTCATTCAAAAATCAGCTTGTGATCTGAACAGAGTGTTCTCAAATATAGGAATAAAAATGGCTAGGAAATATCTTTAAATTCTACCATTTCTAGCAATTAGAGAAATGCAAATCAAAACAACTTTGAGATTTCATCTTACCACAGTCAGAGTGGCAAAGATCAACAAATGGATGAAAGTAGGAAGAAAAAACCCTGAATGAGCTTTCAGAACCAGAAAGGTAAATATGATAATGGACTGAACCTCTGAAATTGTAAGTAAGTCACCCCAATTAAGTATGTTCTTTATAAGAGTTTCCATGGTAATGGCCCCATTTCACAGCAATGAAAATCCTAACTAAGACACCCACCCAGACACAAAACTTTTGACCCACAATCTGTCCTGCCTATATAATATGCTAGGACAGTGGGGGTGCAGAACTTGTGGGAGAAGCAAACCAAGGATCCATGTGGAAGCAGCTAAAGATGCCTATAGCAGTGACTAATGTAAAAATACTAGCTAAAATGGAGAATATATACTAAAGATGCCTATAGCAGTGACTAATGTAAAAATACTAGCTAAAATGGAGAATATATACAATTAGGGACAGTATAATTGGTACAGGAAATTTCTTTTCTAAATAAAATAAATATTTATTTAAAACAATATCTAAATTAAGATGTATCCCACACTGTTATCCAGAAACACTCTGTGGATAAGTCTTCCTATTTTTTTTTGCAAATTTCAAATGTTGTGGCTTTCATGCATCAAACACTAAACTCAGTGACTCAGTAAGTTAAAGATATTTCACCAACATCTTATCAGCCAACCGATCATGAGTCAGAAGCTTCTCTCTGATAATGTCCAGCAACCCCTATTCACTTTCCCTGTATTTGTTCTTTCTGAGACAGGGTGTGGTAGTTTAAATGAGATGTCTCCTATAATATCAGACATTTGAATACTTGGTCATCAGTTGGTTGCCCTGTTTGTTTTAGGTCTCCAAACAGCAGGAAGCAGTTTGGAGAGAAGATGCCCAAATACCCAATACTGCTTACAAATGTTTTTTTTTTTCATTTAAATGTGATTGTTTATAAGAGGTTAATGATCACAGGCAACCTCTTTTTAACGAAAAAAATGGAAATATTATATAGAAATGTATACTGGTCATTAGTATGTATTTTGGTTTATTGATAAAAATTTAAGATCAATTTTGTTATGCATATTTTTCCTTGTGTTTAGATACTATTTTTTTCTTTTTTTCTTTATTTTTTATATATTTGAATTACAAACAAGATTGAATTACATGAGAATCCCAGTTCCCTTCTCCCTCCCTTCCTCCCCTACCACCCCCCCAACTCAGATCCTACCTATCATATGTCCTTTTTTCTACTCTACACCTGACTCAAACTTTCTGCTCTCTCATGACCTCTGCATCCTTCCTTTTCTTACCTTCTCACTCTCTTAGCTTCCTGCCCCTCTTCTCATGTTCTCAATTTGCTCAGGGGATGGTGACCCTTTCCCCTTCTCCAGGAGACAAAGTTTGTCTCTTTTAGGGTCCTTGTATACTAGTTTCTCTGGCAGTGTGGATTGTAGGATGGTAATCCCTTACTCTATGTCTAAAATCCACATATGAGTGAGTACATACCATGTTTGTTTTTTGGGATTGGGTTACCTCACTCAGAATGGTTTCTTCAAGTTCCATCCACTTTCCTGCAAATTTGAAAATTCCAATGTTTTTTTTTTCCTCTGAGTAGTACTCCATTGTGTAAATGTACCACATTTTCCCCATGCATTCTTCTGTTCAGCGGCATCAAGGCTGCTTACAGTTTATGGCTACTACAAATAGTGCTACTGTGAACATTGTTGAACAGATGTCTTTGTTGTGCTTCTTTTGGGTATATCCCTAAGATTGGAATTGCTGGATATTATGGTAGACTCATTCCCAATTTCTTGAGGAGTCGCCATACTGATTTCCAAAGTGGCTGCACAAGATGGCATTCCCACCAGCACTGGAGGAGTGTTCCTCTTTTTCCACATCCTCTCCAGGATACCAATAAACTGTCATTGGTGTTTTTGATTTTAGCCATTCTGACAGGAGTAAGATGGTATCTCAGAGTTGTTTTGATTTGCATTTCCCTGATGGCTAAGGATGTTGAACACTTTCTTATGTGTCTTTCAGCCATTTTAGATTCTGCTTTTGAGAACTGTCTATTTAGTTCTGTACCCCATTTTAAATTGGATTGTTTGGTGTTTTCGAGAATAGCTTCATGAGTTCTTTGAATATTTATGAGATCAGCCCTCTGTCAGATGTTGAGGTGGTGAACATCTTTTCCCAGTCTGTGGACTGCTGTTTTGTCTTGCTGACTGTGTCCTTTGCCTTACAGAAGCTTCTCAGTTTCAGGAGGTCCCATTTATTCATTGCAGATCTCAATGTCTGTGCTACTGGTGTCACGTTCAGCAAGCAGTCTCCTGTACCAATTAATGCAAGGGTACTTCCCACTTTATCTTCTAATAGGTTCACTGTGGCTGGGTGTATGTTGAGGTCTTTTATCTATTTTGACTTACGTTTTGTGCAGGGCAATAGGCTTGGGTCTTATCTGTAGTCTTCTACATGTTTGCATCCAGTTATGCCAGCACCATTTGTTGAAGATATTCTCTTTGTTCCAGCGTATATATTTAGACTATTTGTCAAAAATCAGGTGGTTTAGGTGTGTGGGTTAATGTCAGGGTTTTCAACTCTATTCCACTTGTCTACCTGTCCATTTTTGTGCCAATACCAAGCTTTTTTCAGGACTATAGCTCTGTAATAGAGCTTGTAGTCAGGGATGGTGATGCCTCCAGAAGTTCCTCTATTGTACAGGGTTGTTTTGGCTATCCTGGGTCTTTTGTTTCTCCATATAAAGTTGAGAATTGTTCTTTCAATGTCTTTGAAGAATTGTGATGGGATTTTTATGGGGATTGTATTGAATCTGTAGATTGCTTTTGGCAGGATTGCCATTTTACTGTGTTATTCCTGCCTATCCAAGACCATGGGAGATCTTTCCATTTTCTGGTATATTCTTTAATTGCTTTCTTTCAAAATTCTTAAGGTACAGGTCTTTCTCTTTTTTGGTTGTGTTACTCCAAGGTATTTTATGTTGTTTGTGGCAATTGTAAAGGGCGGTGTTACTCTTATTTCTTTCTCCACCAGTGTGTCATCCGTATATATTAGGGCTACAGATTTTTTTGAGTTAATATTTGCCACTTTGTTGAATGTGTTTATCAGTTGTAGGACTTCCCTGGTAGAGTTTTTTTGGGTGGTACAGGTAATTTCTGAGTGTCCCCACTTTCTTGAATAGAGGGACTCCCAGTCACTAACAAATATGAAAGATTGACACAAGCAGTGAATCAAAACAAAGGAATAATCCATATTACAATTGTTCATCTTCTCCAAAAGTCCCACAGACAACAACACTGTCAGGGCTGTGGCTAACAACTAAATGCCCAGGTAAACATTTCCCACCAGAGACATAACAAGACATGACCAATGAGTGGTCTTTAGAAGCTATCTTCATCCAGACTTGATGAACATCTCTAAGACAAATCAACCAGCATCTCAGATCATTTATCCACTTAGAGGCACGATGTTCTTTAGAACCATGGAGCATGCCACTAAAGGAGGAATCTCTTTGGATTCAGGGCTCTAGAATCTCACTGCATACTTGGAAATAACCATCAAATGGGGTGACTTGTAGGTGACTAGATACTGAAAATTCAGGTTCCCAATGAATTGTTGACATTTGAAGCACCATACATCTGATTACTCACAGACCCCAAATCCATAGACCTAATAGATCACTCAGATGAGAGGGACACATACTTATCAACCTATCAATGACAAACAAGTAGGAGAGGTGGATGATATCCCAATATAGTTAAAGAGAAGAGTGACAGCACATGAGAAACACGCAGATGATCTGTTACATTTGTCTGATACTTTTAACTATCACATAATAATTTAAAAGCTAGACATTTTAAATAAACATTAATTTAGCATAAACTATCAGCAGGCTTTTGTAAATGCTAAACTTAGACATTATAAACTTTAATATAGTATATATTATTTTTAACTGTTATCCTTATTATAACTTATTCCACCAGATGATAAGTAGAGAGTGAGAGAGATGATAGAAAGATAGATAGAAGATAGATAAATAGACAGATAGACAGACAGCTAGATGATAAATAAAATACATACTTCAAATGACATCCTTTGATTTTCATAACGTATAAAAATAAAAGCACTTAGAGGAGTCTGGATATACTTCATTCTTCCTTCCCCCTCTACCAGCCCAACCTCTCCTGATGTAAGTGTACACTCTGCTCCTGCCCTACTCCTGCCCAAAGCCCCCATCACCCCATGATCTCTCTGGGTCTGGGCCTGCACCTGCATAGAGTGGACCCGCTCAAACAGGAAGGACCTCCCTGAGTCTGGAAATACCTCACTCTTCCTTCCCCCTCTGCCGGCCCGACCTCTACTAAGCCTGACCTCTCCTGAGACAGGGAGGACCTCCCTGAGTGTGGAAACACCTCATTCCTTATTCTCCCTCTGCTGGCCTGACCTCTTCTGATATCAGTGTACCTGCTCCTGCCCTACTCCTGCCCAAGGCCGGCATCACCCCAGGATCTCTCTGGGCCTCTTCCTGCATAGAATGGATCCCCTAGACAGGAAGGACCGCTCTAAGTCTGGAAATACCTCAATTTTCCTTCCCCCTCCAATGGCCCAACCTCGCTTGAGACATCGAGAACCTCCCTGAGTCTGGAAATACCTCACCCTTCCTACCACCTTCACCTGCCCAACATTTCCTGAGGTGAGTATACCCTCTGCTCCTTCTCCTCTCCTGCCCAAGGCCTCCATCACCCCAGGATCTCTCTGGGCCTGTGCTTGCATAGAGTGGACCCACCCACACAGGGAGGACCTCCCTGAGTCAGGAAATACCTAATTCTTCCTTTCCCCTCTGCTGGCCAAACCTCAGGAAAATGGGAATCAGTCTACCTCAAGATCCCCCAATTCCTCTCTTGTGCATATACCCCCAAAAAGGACATTCATACAATAAGGACAAATGTTCAACCATGTCCATAGCAGTGTTCTTTGCAATAGCTAGAACCTGGAGGCAACCTAGATGCCCCTCAACTGAAGAATGGATAGAGAAAATGTGGTACATTTACACAATGGAGTACTACTCAGCAGAAAAATGCAATAGAATCTTGAAATTTGCAGGCAAATGGATGGAACTAGAAGAAACCATCCTGAGTGAGGTAACCCTGTCACAAAAAGACAAACATGGTATGTACTCATTCATATATGAATTTTAGACATAGAACAAAGGATGACCAGCCTACAATCTTCTTCACAAAAAGAGAAAAATGCATGGACCTCAGAGAATGGGAAGTGGAAGGATCTCCTGAGATAATTCGGAGCACGATGGTAGGGGAGAGGGAGCTGGCAGAATGAGAGGAGGAGAAGAGGAGGGGAGCAGAGGAAATAGAGGAGAAGAAAGGTTGAGTTGGTGCAACAATAGAGGAGAGAAGGATGAGAGATACCATAACAGAGGGAGCCATTGTAGGTCTGAGGCTAGATCTGGGACTAGGGAGATTTCCAGAGACCTACAAGGATGACACCAATGGACAATTTAGGTAATGGTGTGTCCCACGCTACCGTCTTGCCAGCAAAAACGACGCGGCACACTCCTCAGGATCCTTCTGCAGTAAAGCTTTAATGTGTCTTGAGAGGGAGAGCATAAGCTTACAGAGCGGAGACTCCGAACTCCCAAAAACCCAGCCCTTATATCGGCTGGCAATCGCTGCCTCGGACGTGTTACTCCCTGACTGGCTGAAGCTCATCGGACCATATGACGTCACGGGAGAGGCAGAGACCAAGGGCTGGAAAGTTACAAAGTTACTAGCTTGCGCACTAGCTTGTAACGGCTCCTTACATCTCCCCCTTTTTTATTAATTAATGATAAGGCTTCATATTTTTTCAAGCAAGTAGGTCACCCATACATTGAGGGATAGAGACAGAGGTTGTACCTCCCAAATCATACAATAAGACTGTGTACGAGAGTCGCCACTAGGCTGTTAGCTTGACCCGAAGCGCTCTCGACCTGTCCTCTGCCGTTTTTCTGGGAAAGAGAAACTGGGTCCGGCAACCCTTATGCAGGACAACATGACTCCCAGAGAAGCCTGCATATTAGGCAACTCTCTGTGTGATGCTTTGCTCGACATCCCTCATGGGCTGCTCAAGACAGACACTCTACCCTGTGCAATGAGTCTAGGCTCCGGGTGTGCAAGAGCTGTCTGGCTGGCAGCCTATTGCTTAAACATTGTTAACCAAATGTCAGTGGAAGCCCCTTGTTCCAAGGCTACAAGCGCTTGGGCGATAACCACCTTGTCCCTCTTAGTTTGAGCCCTGAGCCTACAGACCAGCCAGAGAAGCAACACCAATCCGCAGCAAACAGCTGTGCCAAACATTCCCACCCCCACCCATTCTTTGAAGTAGGAAACAGCTGAGGTGACCCATGACGACAGTCCCTCCGTCAGTGACAGATCCAGGCGTGTGGAATTGATCTGAACGATAGCGGCTCTCAATTCACGCAGCGTCTGCTCAAATTCAAAGGTCCAATTCTGCAACATAAACTGGGAAAGGCTTTTAGACAAATTAGCTGCTTTGGTGAAATTCTCATATTAGATGGAGGTGACACATAGGCCGGGGAGCTTCTGCTCACAGCCTAGTTGGGCCATCTGCCATAATATGTCCAATTGTTCCACATCTAAAGTAAGGTTGTTTTTTTTTCTGCCCTCAAAGATGGGAAAAGCGAGGCGCAGCTTTCTTTTTACCTTTTCTGGAAGAAAGGAATAAGACTTCAGGCGCATCTCATAGGGAGGGGGTGCCGAAGAAGCAACCTGTGAGAGGGCTGTTTGAAACTGCCGTCTCCGAGTTTTTTTGCTACTTTGTATATGGTCATTCAGATGGTATCTTTCTTTCTCATATTTAGCAGCCTCCTCATCTCGCTCAACTTCTTCCTCAGTATCTAAGACTTCATCTCCTGAGCTTTCAGAGTCATCAGAGCTATCAAGATTTAAGGCTTCAAGCTCTTGTACAGGGCATAAGCCAACTTCTCCCCTTAATTTAACAACAGGGGGAGGATTCTGACAAATACACTCCCTTGTCATTAGACGGTCCTTTTTCCTTTTTTGTTGCTGTTTTGTTTCTTGCATACACTCCTTTGGCATTAGACACACCGGGAGGTCCTTTTTCCTTTTTTGTTGCCTTTTTTTTCTTACATACACTCCCTTGTCATTAGACACACCGGGAGGTCCTTTTTCCTTTTTTGGGACTGAGCGCACCCAACCTCTCACTACGTTCCATTTCTGACATGTTATTCTGGACCTCTTCAAGATTGCTACAACAGCGAAAAAGGTCAAGATGGCTCCGAGGACAAGCACAAAAGCCTTGACACTACCTTCCCAAGATGGTGACAATCCCAAGCCAAAGTCCAGAAAAGACATACCTCTATGAATCGTACCTCCCTGCAGTTCTGAATCCTCCTTGTAGCCAAGGGGTCTCCGATGGTGCTGACGATGATGAGGTCTTGATTCCCGGGTTTAGGCACCAGTTGTCCCGAGCTACAGTCTCACCAGCAAAAACAACGTGGCACACTCCTCAGGATCCTTCTGCAGTAAAGCTTTAATGCGTCTTGAGAGGGAGAGCATAAGCTTACAGAGCAGAGACTCTGAACTCCCAAAAACCCATCCCTTATATAGGCTGGCAACCGCCGCCTCGGATGTGTTACTCCCTGACTGGCTGAAGCTCATCGGACCATATGACGTCACGGAAGAGGCGGAGACCAAGGGCTGGAAAGTTACAAGGTTACCTAGTGCACATGAGCACTAGCTTGTAACGGCTCCTTACAATGGTGGAGAGGATATCCTAAATGCCCTTCCCCTATAATGATACTGGTGTCTTGTTTATATGCCATCCTAGAGCCCTCATCCAGTGGATGATGGAAGCAGAAGCAGATGTTCACAGATACACAGTGCACTGAACTCTGGAACCCAGTTGCAGAGAGGGAGAAATGAAGATAAAAGGGGTTGGAACCAGGCTAGTGAAACCCACAGCTGGCCTGAACAAGGGGGAGCCCATGGAACACAGACTGCTATCCTGGAGGCTAGCAGAAGACTGATCCAGACCCCTGAATGTGGATGTAAATGAGAAGGCTTTGGTACTCTATGGGGCCCCTGATAGTGGATCAGTATTTTTCCCTGGTGTAAGAAGGGACTTTGAGGGCCCATCCCGGTGAAGGGATGCTCTCTCAGCCTGGACACATGAGGGAGGGTCTAGGCTGGGCCCAGGATGATGTTGTGGAGTAGGACCCCATGTTAGGCCCTACCCTCCAAGGGGAGCAGTGGGGGGAGGGAGTGGGGATTGATGGGAGGTTGGGGAGAAGGGAAGTAGAGGGAGAAAAGATTGACATGTGAAACAAGCATGTTCCTAATTTGAACTAAAAAAAAAAATCATCAGTCTGTATTCACCGCTACAGTGTAACAACTAGGAGGCTATGGGGTCAGTAGTCTGGTGGTGGAAATGGGTCTCATGGTTTCAGTTTCTAATGTTCCTTCATGGAGCACAAATCTTAGGGGAATTAAAAGCATCTCTGCACTGAATAAGGCAATCCCTGGTTCTCACTGTAGTTGGTATTGAAGGACTACATATTTAAAATCAGCCAGGATAGATAAGGTAGGAGGTTATCAAGTAGACATCACAGATTCACAAAGAATAAGGTTAGAGGATTCGAATTGTGCTTTTCAGCTACAAGGCCTAGGAAGTGTCTGGAGATGAATATTCAAGTGTTGACATTCAAGTTTTGTTCTGAGGTGAAAGGACCAAGGGCATTAGGAAGATAGAAAAATCTCTTGGAGAAGCACAGACACAGATGGCAGACCCCAAGAAAAGGTGTGGGACAGTGGGATGTGGTGATACATTAGTCATGGTTTACTAAACCTTCCCTGAGGATTCAGAAAGCAAAGTCAGCCACAAGCCTTAGAAGTCAAGCACACACCTTTTATCTCAGCAGCCAGAAACTGGGTGATGGTGGTACACATCTTCAATTCTAAGGCTCAGTACTGAGATGTACAGGGATTTCTCTGAGTCCAAGGCCCCTAAGCAGACTCAAGTTTGAATGTGTTCAAAAGAGTAAGAGATCACACACCGCCAGATGTTGGTGACACACAACTTTAGTCCCAGCACTTGGGAGGCAGAGGCAGGTGGATCTCTGTGAGTTCGAGACCAGTTCGAACTGGCCTACAAGAGCTAGTTACAGGACAGCCTCTAAAAGCCACAGAGAAACCTATCTTGAAAAACTAAAGAGAGAGAGAGAGAGAGAGAGAGAGAGAGAGAGAGAGAGAGAGAGAGCACAAACCTTTAATCCCAGTACTAGTTGGGTATAAACTATAGAAGCAGGGTCTTCAGTAGTCAGTATGAGGCACTGATTCTCCCGCCACACTGAGGAGTAGAGCATTTATTCTCCATCTTCACTGAAGAGAGAGGGATTAATTTTCCAGCCACAGTGAGGATAGAAGAATTCATTCACTATCCAGCCAAGCTGAGGCAAGTTACAGTCTCTGGTTTGGTGAGAGCTACTGTAGACAGGATCAACCCACTCAGCCTGATAAGGTAGTGGTCTGATGCTTTCCATTTCTGCTATTCAGCTTCAAGTCTGAACCCCAATATCAGTCTCTGAGTCTTTATTTTTCATGTTACACTGGGATTCAAGAACAATGTGGAGAGTGGAGCTGAGCTGAAGGAAAGTGTATCTCTTCCCTTGACTGACTAGCTGAATCCCCCCCCCTTCTGCCTTTCTCTTGAGAGTATGTCTAGGCCTCAGTATGTGGCTTGTTGAACCTCTGCCACATTTCTGCTGGAGTTTTGGTGCCAGTCCTCAGTATTTGGTGAGGTCATCATGGTGGCCGATTTAAGTCAAGACAATCACATTTGAAATAAACACCTCCAATTGTCTTAATGCTGGGTGTGGTGGTGGAGGCCTTTAATCCCACCACTCAGGAGGCAGAGACTCAGAGAAGTCTATGAGGTCCAGGCCAACCTGTATTAGCGTGTGAGTTCCAGGCCAACAGTGGATACATAGTGAGACTCTGTTTCAGAAAAGAGGGGGTACATTTGACATTGATATTCATCCCTGTATTTTTACATGATCATATCCACATGTACTTAAAACATCCTTTTGCAACCTTCTGTGTGTCATTGATAAATGTATGAGAAACTCAAAACATGTGTCCATAACTGGGATATGTGCAAGGAGGGATTGCCACTGGAGGTGTTCTCCTTGGTCAGAATATTCACATACCTGTCAGTATAGTGATGATTTAATTTTTAGAAGACTTGGCTCTATCTTTCAATATTTCTTGGTGAAAAGAGGAGAAAGAACTAGTGGTGGACTTGGATGCTGCCTGTCTGTCCAGTTTCCCTTCGTTTCTGGCTTTGTTCTCCATCTTTGGAAATCATATGATGACACCTCAAATGCTTCATCCTCATCTGAGGCTCAAGTTCAACAAAAATAGATTGCTTCCCTGGCCAGGCCTCCTGAGTGATAAGAATGAGGGAGCATTGCAGTCAATGAGACAGCTCCGCCAATAAAGAGGACAGATCAGAGACACCTGAAGCAGGCTAAGTGTCATGTCGATTTGGGTTGTCAACTTGTCTGCATCTGCAACTCAACATAAGTCAAAACTGACTGGGACACCGTGGAGGGATCTTTTACTAATTAAATCAGGGAATTGGGAAGGTCGACCTCTAACCTGGATCTTTGAGGTGGGCAACACACCTTCTTGAATCTGGAGCTTTGTGGATGGTAGCTCCACCTCTAATCTGGGCCACACAATCTGCTGTAAGCCTATAAAGAAGAAAGTGTCTCCTTCTGCCTGCTTGTTCTCTGCTCCTGGTCAAGACCCTTCCTTCTCTGGCATTAGAGGCAGCTTGTTTGGGATTTCGGCACATACTGACGATCACCTGAAACATCCAACCTTGTGGAGTGAACAGATACTGGATACTTGGGCATGGAATTCACAGATAGCCATCATTGGATCAGCTGGACCACAGCCTGGAAGAGGGAAATTCTGCCTCTCACTGCAACATGAGCAGGAAATCAGAAAGCTGGGACCCAGACCCTTCCTGTGCTCCATTGCAGCTACCTGCAGAAAAACAGACCAGCTTAGAAAGGACATCAGAGAAGGAGAAACAACCGAGAGGAAAGGGAGAGGGACTGGCTTCCCATTGCAGGGCGACCTGTGAACAGAGCACAGCTCCGATAAGGAAAACCCAAGGAAGAGAAACCACAGTTCCAAGGACTAGGGGAAGGTCAGAAGGGGGAATGAGGAGGCCTCCCACTCAGAAAAGAGAAAGAAGACCATCTCAAAGAAGGCAAATCTGAAAGCCAATGGCCACCAAGAATTAGCCTGCCCAGAAGCTCAGCACACAGGATCAGCACAACTTCGAAAGAGTCTGGTGCTCTTCCTTCGGGCTATGTCTGAGGCGTTTATGGAGACATAGTCCAGTTGCATGCCCCGCAGCATCATTTCCTGCTATCCCAAGAGAAGCTCTCTCAGCTCACACAGCTCTCAGGGTCTCTGAGTGACATGATTCAGGTCTTATACATCATGGACACCCAGGCTGCCTTTGATTTCCCTGCTGAGGGCTGGCTTGTCCCAGGCCAAATATCTCACCTCCTCGGAGCTGTCTAGGAGTGAATCTCAGAGTTCTTCATTGGAGGGAGGAGAGACGATCACACATCTTGACAGCCCATTGGACAAGTCCTGAGCAAAGGACAAGAGACCCTCCTAAGCAGAGGTGACACTTCTGGGACAGCAAAGGACTGCTTCATCTCCCTGTGTAAACAGCCTGGAGCTTTCACACACTGTAAACGTAACAAACAGTGGTGACAAAAGGAATTGGAATTTTTACTCAGGACTGTGATCAGTGTTTCACTGACCATAGTATTCAAGTGCTGCATTTGTACTTGACATTGCAAATGCTTTCTCTGCATTTGCACTGGATACTTGATTTCTCTGTATATCTGCTGAAATTGTGTGTTTGTATTCTAGAAACTTCTGTGTTTGTATTTTAGAGTGTGACTAATAAATATTGATCCACCCAAAAAAAGCACTTAGAATTTTATTCTGACAGCTGACCTGAAAAGGGGATGCTCTTCATCTCCAGACTGATCCCAGGGAAACCAGAATGGAAATGGTCCAGACCCCATGAATGTGCGTGTCACTGAGGAGGCCTGGGAAATCTATGGGGCCTCTTGTAGTAGATCAATACTTACCCATAGCATAGGAATAGAGTATGGGAACCCATTCCACATAGAAGGATACTCCCTCAGCCTATTTGCACGGGGGAGGGCCCAGGCCCTATCCCAAAGTATATGATAGACACTGAAGACCCCCTATGGAAGGCCTCACCCTCCCTGGGGGCCAGAAATGGTATGTGATAGGTAGGATGTTTGGGGAATCAGGTTAGGAGGGGAGGCGGAGGGAACTGGGATTGACATTAAAACAATCGTGTTTCTAATTTCAATTTAAAAAAATGGAGAAAAAGTAATTTTGTTCTGTAAACATATATTCATCTCAGTCTTTATACACAAATCTTTATTAATTAAATAATTTTATATTTTAACCTCATAACATTTCTATTATTTAATACCATGAGAGTTCATAGTAAATAATTTTTAATCTCATATCCTTATAATATTTATTATTTTAACACCATGATATAGTATATCCCTTCAGAGGTGAAAGTCCAGTTCTCAAGAAATAAATCTTAACTCCACTGAAGCACAAAGGACCTTGCCAATTCTGCCTTGAGCAAGGACACAGAACTCATTCCTTTTGTCATTTCATTAGGGCCTCTGAAAGTCTTTGGGTATTCTGATTCTCAACACCACGATTAAACCAAATTGAAGTAATATCCATTCACCAATTAACTTTTCAGGAAAGCTATGCCACTGGTGTAATAGTGGCATGCCTGATATTGGAGAAGTCAACCATTTTCTGATTGGAGTTTAAGCATGCACCAGAGGAGGTATTTCATGCTTGGTATTGCAAACCTGCCAGAAACCCATGGCTAGAGAATTCATAGACCCTATGACTTACTGTAGATGTTTTGTTAAAGGGTCACATTGTCATATTTTCAAACTGCCTTTTAAATGTCTATATTTGTACCCCTAGATCTGTGCTGTCCTTAACATTAGTCAGAGAAGCTTCTTTTTTGCAGTGATAAGTATGCCTTCACCAAAGCTGCACCCAACATGAGGGTTCATGTCTGTTTGACTTGTCCGAAGTTCACCTGTCCCATACAGAACACTTTGCCCAGACTCACTCTCATTATTACAGAACCTGGTTGTGAACACAGAAATGACAAATCATGACTTTATTCAAATCTAATCTGTTCCTATTTGCATTTTTATAGAAGAGAATTCAGCATTGATTTTGTGGATATGAAACCATTTAGGGAAATAACTTTAGTAAAAAAAATGGCAGAGTTTCAACACATAATCACTCATTTCCTGACTGGGATAGAATTCCAGTCTTTGCCCAGAAGTAGCTGGCCAGC